>NC_057814.1:614060889-614061798 GCF_018294505.1 Triticum aestivum
GTATCACTACAGATTGGTGTTAAGCACGAAAATTTCAGAATCTTGATGCTGGCATAGTGGCTATTGCGTTCTTCCTGTCGTCGATGCCTGAGGTGTGGAGTTTGATTCCGCCCTATGCCTCTATTTTTTTATATATACAAAATTTACACTGTGTATCCTGAAAAATTGGAAAAAAAATCGCAACAACGATACTAGAGAACGCAGGACCTTCTGAGTAGAAGATGTACGGGGGCCATGCGAACCACTGCGCCATCAATACTGAGTTATTTTATTTGATTTCCCGTGCTACCTGACTATGCTTTCAACATCGAAATTCAAAATTTTCAAAAAAAACCATTTTTTTGCTTGGTACAGGCTTTTCTCGTGGGGTAGCAGGAAATGCGAATATTGGGCGGTATCCGAATTTTTTGCCCGGTACCCAAAACCCTGGTCTCGACGTTGTGTCAGTTTTCATAGCGTTGAGCGCATCATCAGTTTCTTCTTGAGAGCAAGAACCTCTTTGTCCAAATAGGAAACAGAACGAGCAGAACTCCAAAAACTAGTAGCCAATACAGCCCTTCTGGAATCCTCCACCCCAATGAGATCTTTGTAGAAGCTATATATGTGTTTATTAAGATCCACAACAAAAGAAATTTCTCCCTGGTTGGTAAGGAGACGTGGGATCATTGTCCTTCTTTTGTGACCATTAGCAATGGCATGAAAGAAATTGGTGTTAGCATCTCCTTTGATGTGCCTCGAGTGGCGTAATGGTTGGTTCCAATAAATCTCTTCTTCTTTGTAAGATTGATGGTTTTATTCTCCATCATGTAACGACCTTGGCAGTTTGCTTCCGAGAGGCCCTCCAAGCCCGCTTGTCTGTCAAGTCAGGCAATCTCTTCGAAGACATTAGCTTTACCCCGATTGCCCCCT
>NC_057814.1:614061933-614067713 GCF_018294505.1 Triticum aestivum
TCATTGCTAGGTATAACCAATATACACTAGTAGGAAAAGGGGTTTTTACCCCAGTTTGTAAGGGCCTTTTGTCCAGGTTTTCGAACCGGGACTAAAGGGTCGTTACTAAAGCCCTAACCCTTTAGTCCCGGTTCTTACACGAACCGGGACAGAAGGTCCTCCACGTGGCCGCCGCTGCCAGCCCAGGCAGGGGGGCCTTTGGTCCCGGTTGGTGCCACCAACCGGGACCAATAGGCAGGGCCTTTTGTCCCGGTTGGTGCCACCAACCGGGACCAATAGGCAGGGCCTTTTGTCCCGGTTGGTGTCACCAACCGGGACCAATAGGCATCCACGCGTCAGCATTTTAGGGGCTGGGGTTTTTGTTTTTTTTGAAAGGGGGGGGGGGTTGGGGGGTTAATTTAGGTGTTTCATATATTGTGTTAGCTAGCTAATTAATACAGAGAAGTGTCCTCTCTTATCTCCGTGGTTGGTCGAAGCTACGTACTATATACGTATGGAGAGGACTAGACACGCTAGCTAGTAATCAAATGAAGGAAACAGAAGATCGTCATGAACATATGCATACAGAGAGAAGTGATATCGACCACCTCTCCTTCTCCGAGAGATTGGTCGAACAACAATTCTCGTATATCTATCCGACACTACCGGCTACATATATACAATAATTATCTCTTACAATACAATCTCCTAATTAAATTGTAAGAACACAGGGTCCACATAGTATTCTCCGTTTTCAGCGATCACGTGGTCAAGGAAGAATGCCGCCAATTCCTCTTGAATTCCTCGCATACGATCTGGTGCTAGGAGTTCATCCCGCTTCCGAAACATCTAATTTGAAGAAGGGGGTCAATACATATATATATATGAATAAATGAAACTCAACACAAATGATGGTAATAAAATAAAATTGTGAATATTATTGCTTATGCACTTCATATTGTTCTTCAGTGTAGCCCCGCTCACAGGTCGTGTAGCGGATGGACTCGCAAACGTAGTATCCACAGTAATTATTCCCGGGTTCCTGCCACAACCACTTTACAAGAAATAGAGGTCAATCAAACTGATAAGCAAGCATGCTAAATGGTATTAATGAAACTAGCGCTTCAATCACTAGGAGATGCGCGGAACATGCTACTATAGTACTTACTTTCAGGTGTTTAAATTGCAGCTTCTTCGGCAGTCCCGGAGCTTTTGTGGTGAATTTTCTCCAAACCCTGCCAGACAAAGAAAACAATTACTTGATATCAGGAAATGAACAAAGTTGCTGATATGGTGGATAATGATCGATTTAACTTACTTCTCGAGCATTTGAGTCATGTTCGCATAGTCCTGGGGATCTTTTCATCTCGAGTCTAAGACGGTTACTACTCCCTGCTCAAGCTTAATCTCTAGGAGAAAATAGTGGAAGCTGCGCATGCATGCATAAGTCATCAATTACATTACCATAACCTGGACTAATAAGGGAAACCGAATATGCACAAGACAGCAACACTCACTTGAAGTTGTAAGGAAAGAGTATTATATCTTTGTTTTGATTTAATACCAACGATTGTAGCAAGTTGGCCTCGGCTTCTTTGGGATGTTTTTCAACCGTATATGCATCTATGAGATTTGTGTTAATGAACCCAATATCACCGATTTGTCTTTTCTTCAATTCGGCGATCTTCAATCTGCATAATATAGTGAGGATAATTATAAATACATGCAATGAAAGAGCTGACCTATATAGAGAGACTTAATGACAGAAGTAGTACTACTTACAGACAGTAGCAAGTGATCGTTGTTTTATCGAGGGCCTTTTGATTGTAAAACAGGAAGAAATCCTCAAATGGAACATTCAGCAGTTCAATTCCAACGAGGTCATGCTCCGGTTTAACTCTCAGCGTCAAAGTACTCGTCCCATCAGACTCTCTGCAGGTTTTCATGTACCAATCATGTAATCTTTGCATCATCGTTGTTAGAGATCTTTCATCTTTGACGAGAGGCTTCCCGTAATGGTATTTGTGTTCGTCCACCTCCATGATTTCATAATGTACATCGTCGGGCAGGTAATCTCCAAGATTGCTATAACCGGGCACCATCCTCGGATCATTAGCGACGATGTCTTTTGACACCTTGAGCGGGGGGCACGATTGGTTCGCTTGTTCGCCGAGCTGGGCAATTTTTTTCCCAGCTCGTCGTTCTTTTAACCTTTGATCACTGACAGTACTTCCTGACCGCTCCGCTTCGGCATATGTCTTTGCAAGAATGCGCTCATAGTTGCCTCTCGGCGGAGACTTTGGTGGTTTTGTCAGGGCAGCCAGAGTGTGCTTTGCTTTCACCGGATCTACCTTCTCCTCCGGAGGTGGATGTTTCTTTGCTTTCACCCCTTCAAAGAAGTTTGTCACTTCGGCTCGCACGATCTTCCTGGTTTCCTCCTCGGTCCTCTCGTATGGTAACTTATCTGGAGTCTTCAGAGAAGGACCGAATCTGTATTGCCTCCCGCCTCTGGCAGCTGTACTGCTAGACGCCGGCAGAGCAGACGGAGCGGCTGCGGCTGTCTTCTTTCCTTGCTTACGAGGCGGAGGAGAAGGACTACGACGCGCCGGAGCAGCCGCAGCGGCGGCGGGTCTCTTCCGCCCTTGCTGACGAGGCGGAGAAGGAGGAGGCTGGCTGCTCTGGCGCGCCGGCGCAGGCGGAGAAGGAGGCGGAGTGCCGCCACGCGCCGGAGAAGGAGGCTGAGTGCCCTGATCACTCGCCGGAGGAGGAGGCGGACTGCCCTTACTCGCCGGAGTCGTCCAGTTCGGAAGGTTGATGAGCTCCTTCCGCCATAGGCACGGAGTCTTCAGAGCTAAACCCAGCCGAGTCTCCCCTTCACCGGTAGGGTGGTCAAGCTGGAGGTCCTCAAATCCCTCCGTTATTTCATCCACCATCACCCTAGCATATCCTTCTGGAATCGGCCGACAATGGTAGGTTGCGCCGGGTTCAGGAGGTAAAACAGAGCCAACAACCGCCTTGACTTTGAAGTTCTGCCATTGCGCCATAAGGTGGCAATGTTGAGACTCCGTGATAGCATCCACGGGGTAGCTAGCAGGAGCCGTCAAGACATGCTCCAGCTGAAGCAGCTCGGTGGAAGCCACGCTGCTTCTCCGCTGAGATGGCGGGGTAGCTTCGGGGGTAGTTTCGGCATGTCGATTGCTGTCTCGTTCCTCTAGCGCTTGAACCCTTTCGTGCAGCTTCTGAATTTGGGTCTGCTCCATTTTTTTCCTCCTCTCCTGGCTTTTGTAACCGCCTGCGTCCGGAAAACAAGCCTTCCACGGAACGGAGCCTGGCGTGCCTCGTGTCCGTCCAGGGTGCTCAGGATTCCCGAGGGCCATTGTGAGCTCGTCGTTCTCTCTGTCTGGAACGAACGTCCCTTCCTGCGCTGCATCGATATATTGATGAATCTTCTTGACTGGTATTCTCAGAAGCTCGTTCATCCAAACGCACCTCCCTGATACAGGGTCCAAGGTTCCGCCAGCCCCGAAGAACCAAGTCCGGCAACGGTCTGTCCAGTTCATTGTCTGTGGTTCGATCCCTTTTTCAAGCAGATCATTCTTAGCCTTGGCCCACTTAGGCCGGGCTTTGAGGTAGCCACCTGACCCCGTGTGATGGTGAAGCTTCTTCTTCGCAGCATTCTTCTTGTTTGTCGCTGACATCTTCTTACTCTTTTCCGATGTCTTGTGGGCCACAAAAATGCGGGCCAGTGATCTCTGATCTTCTCATACCGGCCGATGAATTCTGGTGTCTCTTCTTTGTCGACAAACGTTTTCAGCTCATTCTTCCACCTCCTGAATAGGTCTGCCATCTTCTTAAGAGCATGAGACTTGATTAATTGCTCTTTAACTGGCTTCTCCGGATCCTCCTCTGGCGGTAGGGTGAAATTTGCCTTCAGCTCAGTCCAAAGATCATCTTTCTGCATATCATTGACATAAGACACCTCAGGGTCTTCCTTCTTAGGCTTATACCATTGGTGGATGCTGATCGGGATCTTGTCCCTAACTAGAACCCCGCACTGAGCAGCAAATGCATCCTTTGTCCGGATGGGTTCAATTGGTTGGCCGTCGCGCGCGATTGCTGTGATCTCAAACCTTTCATCCGAGCGCAACTTTCTCTTCGGGCCTCGTCTCTTTACCGCAGTTGTGCTCGATCCGGAGGGCTAGAAAAAAGAAGAAAGACGAGTGTTAATTAATATGTGTACATACCAAAACAATGAATGCATCAATTAGCTAGTCAGCACAGGCTTAACTAATATATTTACCTGACCGGACTCTGTTCGGTCACCGGAGCCGTCACCACGGGCTCCTTCTTGCACCAGCATTGGGTCACCGGAGCCATCATAATCATGTCTTTCCTCCTCCACTCTTCGATCACCGTAGCCTGCTTCTTCACCCTGTTCTTCCAGACCATCATTGTCGTTAAGATACGACAAGATATCACCTCCGGCTAAGATTATGTCCCCCAACACCTCTTCTGCTTGCTCGTCTCGTCCGTGCTCCATTGTTTCTGCAAATATTACAACATGGCAATTATTACACAAACATGACAGCAGGTGGTTTGTGCAAACGTAGACCTAGCTTATTCTGGGTTTGGGGTGGCCTCAGCAACGCTTCAAGGGTAGGGGCGCGGCGGGAGGGGGTAGGAGACCAACATCGTTTTTTTCTACGGTTTGGGTGTGATCGAGAGTTTTGGTCGAGCGAGAGGGCCGAGGGGTGCTCCTGTGGTATAAGATATCATGGTCGAGAGGGGGTATAAATATCGACCGTCCATCATGTCGAAGTTATCTGGGAGGGAGTTATATATATCGACAACGACGACATACATACATGGGAAAATAATGTTATCGGGGAGGGGGTATATCGACCCCCCCCACGTGTTGAAGTTATCGGGAGGGGGTTATATCGACAACGACAATGAACGTATATGGGAAAATAATATTATCGGGGAGGGGGTATATCGACCCCCCCTCGTGTTGAAGTTATCGGGAGAGGGGTATATCGACGACGACAGACCCGATAAAACATAAAAAAACAAAGAAGAAACAAAAAGAGGAGAAGAAGAAAAGGAATAGAGGAGAAGATCGAAGAAAAAAAAGAAGAAAAAAAAGAGGAGAAGAAGAAAGGAATAGAGGAGAGAAGAAGAAAAAATAGAATTTTTTCTATTTTTTCTACTTCTCTTCTATTCCTTTCTTCTTCTCCACTTCTTTTTCTTCTTTTTTCCTCTTCTTATTTATTTCTCCTCTTCTTCCTCTCCTCTTCTTCTCCTTTCTTCCTCTTCTTATTTTCCTTTTTCCTCTCATTCATAAAAAAATGTTTAAATAGAAAATTTCAAAAAAAGTAAAGGTTTTGCCTAATGCATTGTTCATATGAATATACAAACATTTGCATATTCTACAATAATTAATATCACCAAAAAAATCTATGAACAGAAAAAAATCCTAACTTTTCTAAAAATCTATCTTTTGCATATATACATGAACATATATATACACAGAGAACATATATACATACATATACACAGAGAAAATGCAAAAAAAAGATCTAAAAAAAGGACATATAAACAGATATACACACATACATATACTCATACATATACATATAATTAAGCATATAAATGTGCAGAAAAAACATGGAGGAATTAGGGGGCAGTGCCGGCCCTGACCAAGGCGACGGCGGCGCGTGGGGGCAGGGGCAGAGGCGACGGCGGCGTGGTCGGGGCAGGGGCAGAGGCGTCGGCGGCGAAGGGCGGGGTAGGGCGACGGC
>NC_057814.1:614069014-614074680 GCF_018294505.1 Triticum aestivum
TATTTAGTTTTTTTGTTTTCTTTTTTGCTTTATTTATTTTGTTTTGTTTCTACTTACAACAAAAAACTTATTTATTTTATTTTATTTTGTTTCTAATTACTTATTTATTTTACTTTATGATAATTCTTTTTGCTATTAAAGTTTCTATAAAAAAAGTTCTTTATGAAAATTCTTTTTGCTTTTAATGATTTTGAACAGAAAATACTTTGATAATTTTAGTTGCATCAATTTTATATGATTTTAGTTTCAATAATACTAGAGGTTTCTTATAATGTTTTGAACAGAAAATACTTTGCTAATTTTAGTTTCATAAATTTTATTAAAGTTTATTTATTTTGTCGGAACACAAGAAATCCGGAGTTGTAATAAGTTATTAAAAATAAAAAAAGAGGCGCAATGCTTGTTGATTTGCTTCAAGCCTTTCGGAATAGTGTAGACTGCACTGCACATAGCTCCATGCAGTCTACTTTATTCCTCAAGGCTTGAAGCTAAGCAACGTGAGCATTGCGTCTCTTCTTCATCGTCTCTGCACTCAGGGCTTATAAACCGTTCCTAGTGCCTCTCAGCTAGCAAGGTGGGACTAAAAAACTGCTTAGTAAGAAACTCTAGTACCGGTTCGTGCCACGAACCGGTACTAAAGGTGCTCGTGGGGCCACAGCCTCATTAGTACCGATTCGTGGCACCAACCGGGACCAAAGGGTGGAATTGGTCCCGGTTCGTGCCACCAACCGGGACCAATGGCCTTGCACAACGGCGTGGTGGTGAGTTTAGTCCCACCTCGCTAGCTGAGAGAGAGCCGCACCTGTTTATAAGGTGCGGTGCGCCTGAGCTGTCGAGCTCCTCTCTAAAGCAGGCTTACGGGCCTAACCTCTCTGTACATGCCTGTGGGCCTACTGGGCCTTCTGCGGGCCTGAATCCTGGCCCATGGATGGGTTTCTAATCGTATTCAGGCCGTGGTGGTCCAGTAGGTGGAATAATTTTTAATTTTTGGCCTGTTATTTTTCATGCATTTACTAATTATTTTGAGCAATAAGACCCTAAAATTGAAAAGCATTTCAAATGAACTCTGAAAAGGTTGAAAGTTGGCATGGTATCATCATTTCATCCACATAGCATGTGCAAGAAAGTTGAGAGGGTTACGGCAAAAACTAGATGCACTTCGTGTACAAAACGGACAATGGTATCATACTCGTCTGTTACAAAGTTGGCATGGTATCATCATAATAGTTGCGGGAGAAAGTCTTCACTTTTTCTTCGCTTGTGTCATTTGCTTATTGCGCCGTAACCATGGATAATATTCATCGTTTATCAGGATGCTTGGGTCAGCCTTGACTTTGAAGGGAGGAATTTCATGAAACTTTTCATAATCTTCAGACATGTCTGTCTTGCCCTCCACTCCCACAATGTCCCTTTTTCCTGAAAGAACTATGTGGCGCTTTGGCTCATCGTATGATGTATTCGCTTCCTTATCTTTTCTTTTTCTCGGTCTGGTAGACATGTCCTTCACATAGATAACCTGTGCCACATCATTGGCTAGGACGAACGGTTCGTCAGTGTACCCAAGATTGTTCAGATCCACTGTTGTCATTCCGTACTGTGGGTCTACCTGTACCCCGCCTCCTGACAGATTGACCCATTTGCACTTAAACAAAGGGACCTTAAAATCATGTCCGTAGTCAAGTTCCCATATGTCCATTATGTAACCATAATATGTGTCCTTTCCCCTCTCGGTTGCTGCATCAAAGCGGACACCGCTGTTTTGGTTGGTGCTCTTTTGATCTTGGGCGATCGTGTAAAATGTATTCCCATTTATCTCGTATCCTTTGTAAGTCAATACAGTCGAAGATGGTCCCCTAGACAACGAGTACAACTCATCACAAACAGTGGTGTCACCTCTGAGACGTGTTTTCAACCAACTGCTGAAAGTCCTGATGTGTTCACATGTAATCCAGTCGTCACACTGCTCCGGGTGTTTGGAGCGCAGACTGTTCTTGTGTTCATCGACATACGGGGTGACCAAGGTAGAGTTCTGTAGAACTGTGTAGTGTGCTTGAGACCAAGAATATCCGTCCCTGCATATTATTGAGTCTCCTCCAAGCGTGCCTTTTCCAGTCAGTCTCCCCTCATACCGCGATTTAGGGAGACCTATCTTCTTAAGGCCAGGAATGAAGTCAACACAAAACCCAATGACATCCTCTGTTTGATGGCCCATGGAGATGCTTCCTTCTGGCCTAGCGCGGTTACGGACATATTTCTTTAGGACTCCCATGAACCTCTCAAAGGGGAACATATTGTGTAGAAATACGGGCCCAGAATGACAATCTCGTCGACTAGATGAACTAGGACGTGAGTCATGATATTGAAGAAGGATGGTGGGAACACCAGCTCGAAACTAACAAGGCATTGCGCCACATCACTCCTTAGCCTTGGTATGATTTCTGGATCGATCACCTTCTGAGAGATTGCATTGAGGAATGCACATAGCTTCACAATGGCTAATCGGACGTTTTCCGGTAGAAGCCCCCTCAATGCAACCGGAAGCAGTTGCGTCATAATCACGTGGCAGTCATGAGACTTTAGGTTCTGGAACTTTTTCTCTGGCATATTTATTATTCCCTTTATATTCGACGAGAAGCCAGTCGGGACCTTCATACTGAGCAGGCATTCAAAGAAGATTTCTTTCTCTTCTTTCGTAAGAGCGTAGCTGGCACAACCTTCATACTGCTTCGGAGGCATGCCGTCTTTTTCGTGCAAACGTTGCAGGTCCTCCCGTGCCTCAGGTGTATCTTTTGTCTTCCCATACACGCTCAAGAAGCCTAGCAAGTTCACGCAAAGGTTCTTCGTCACGTGCATCACGTCGATTGAAGAGCGTACCTCTAGCTCTTTCCAGTAGGGTAGGTCCCAAAATATAGATTTCTTCTTCCACATGGGTGCGTGTCCCTCAGCGTCATTCGAAACAGCTAGTCCGCCGGGACCCTTTCCAAAGATTACGTGTAAATCATTGACCATAGCAAGTACGTGATCACCGGTACGCATGGCGGGCTTCTTCCGGTGATCTGCCTCGCCTTTGAAATGCTTGCTTTTCTTTCGACATTGATGGTTGGTCGGAAGAAATCGACGATGGCCCAGGTACACATTCTTCCTGCATTTGTCCAGGTATATACTTTCAGTGTCATCTAAACAGTGCGTGCATGCGTGGTATCCCTTGTTTGTCTGTCCTGAAAGGTTACTGAGAGCGGGCCAATCGTTGATGGTTACAAACAGCAACGCGTGCAGGTTAAATTCCTCCTGTTTGTGCTCATCCCACGTACGTACACCGTTTCCATTCCACAGCTGTAAAAGTTCTTCAACTAATGGCCTTAGGTACACATCAATGTCGTTGCCGGGTTGCTTAGGGCCTTGGATGAGAACTGGCATCATAATGAACTTCCGCTTCATGCACATCCAAGGAGGAAGGTTATACATACATAGAGTCACGGGCCAGGTGCTGTGATTGCTGCTCTGCTCCCCGAAAGGATTAATGCCATCCGCGCTTAAACCAAACCATACGTTCCTTGGGTCAGCTGCAAACTCAACCCAGTACTTTTTCTCAATTTTTCTCCACTGCGACCCGTCAGCGGGTGCTCTCAACTTCCCGTCTTTCTTACGGTCCTCACTGTGCCATCGCATCAACTTGTCATGCTCTTCGTTTCTGAACAGACGTTTCAACCGTGGTATTATAGGAGCATACCACATCACCTTCGCAGGAACCCTCTTCCTGGGGGGCTCGCCGTCAACATCACCAGGGTCATCTCGTCTGATCTTATACCGCGACGCACCGCATACCGGGCATGCGTTCAGATCCTTGTACGCACCGCGGTAGAGGATGCAGTCATTAGGGCATGCATGTATCTTCTGCACCTCCAATCCTAGAGGGCATACGACCTTCTTTGCTGCGTATGTACTGTCGGGCAATTCGTTATCCTTTGGAAGCTTCTTCTTCAATATTTTCAATAGCTTCTCAAATCCTTTGTCAGGCACAGCATTCTCTCCTTCCACTGCAGCAATTCCAGTACGGTACCGAGCTTTGTGTTGCCATCTTCGCAATTGGGGTACAGCCCTTTTTTGTGATCCTCTAACATGCGATCGAACTTCAGCTTCTCCTTTTGACTTTCGCATTGCGTCCTTGCATCGACAAGGACCCGGCGAAGATCATCATCATCGGGCACTCGTTCCTCTTGATCTTCAGCAGCTTCCCCCCTTGCAGCATCATTGGGCACATCGTCTGGTTCCTCTTGATCTTCAGCAGCTTCCCCCGTTGCAGCATCACCGTATTCAGGGGGCACATAGTTGTCATTGTCCTCTTCTTCTTCGCCGTCTTCCATCATAACTCCTATTTCTCCGTGCCTCGTCCAAACATTATAGTGTGGCATGAAACCCTTGTAAAGCAGGTGGGTGTGAAGGATTTTCCGGTCAGAGTAAGACTTCGTATTCCCACATATAGGGCATGGACAACACATAAAACCATTCTGCTTGTTTGCCTCAGCCACTTCGAGAAAATCATGCACGCCCTTAATGTACTTAGAGGTGTGTCTGTCACCGTACATCCATTACCGGTTCATCTGCGTGCATTATATATAATTAAGTGTGTCAAAAACCATTACAGAACATCATGAATAGATAATTAAGTGACCAAATTAATAGAAGTTCATCATCACATTAAAACCAAAGTACATACATAGTTCTCATCTAACAACATATATATAGCTCTCCAGAGCATCTAATTAATTAAACCATACATTGAAACTATGTAAAACATTTCAATGCGATCATAATCGCAACCAAGGTAACAATTGATCCAACGGCATAATGATACCAAGCCTCGGTATGAATGGCATATTTTCTAATCTTTCTAATCTTCAAGCGCATTGCATCCATCTTGATCTTGTGATCATCGACGACATCCGCAACATGCAACTCCAATATCATCTTCTCCTCCTCAATTTTTTTTATTTTTTCCTTCAAGTAATTGTTTTCTTCTTCAACTAAATTTAACCTCTCGACAATAGGGTCGGTTAGAATTTCCGGTTCAACCACCTCCTAGATAAATAAAATCTATGTCACGTTGGTCGGTATATTTGTCATAAACAATAAATGAACCAAATAGTTATAAAAAGATAATATATACCACATCCGAATCATAGACAAGACGAGGGCCGACGGGGGCGGATACCAAAACCATCGCACTATGTAATAAGAAGGAATAATAAAAGTAACAAAATTAGACAAGTAACTATCTAAAGTAAGAAGTTTTTCCTTTCAGAAAGAAGATAAGAACAAGAGGCTCACCACGGTGGTGCTGGCGACGAGATCGGCGCGGGCGATCGACGGCGGTGAAGACGGGGACGGGACGTGACGGACCGCTAAACCTAGACAAATCTCGGGGGAAATGGAGCTCGGAGGTCGAGTTTCGAGAGGAGAAAGATTAACTAGTGCGGCTCAGACATTTCATCGAACACCTCATGTGCATAGGAGGTGAGCTAGAGCACCCAAATGCCCTCCCCTCGCCGGCCAGAAAAAACAGAGCACTGTGGAGTGCTCTGCTGTGGCGATGGGGTATATATAGGGAACTCTTTGGTCCCGGTTCGTGGCACCAACCGGGACTAAAGGCCTTTGGTCCCGGTTGG
>NC_057814.1:614075146-614100631 GCF_018294505.1 Triticum aestivum
CTGCTATTTTTATTTATTTTACTGCTGCTATTTTTATTTAATTTATTAAGGTTTATTTATTTTAGTTACTATAGTTTATTTTATTTTATTTTATTAAGGTTTATTTATTTTTATTTACTATAAAAAATGAACATAGATGCGCCTATAGAGAAAATTCAACCTAAATTCATAATAAATTTCTATGAAATTCAAAGAAATTTACTGTGAATTTAGGTCAAATTCCCTGTATAAGGGCATCTATTTTCACTTTGAGAGGAGCTCAACAAGGCAGAGAGGGACGGGCTTATAAACTGGTGTGTGAGCGCCCTTCGGTTGGCGAGGTGGGACTAAACATTGGCCGCAACTAGGACCAGCCCTTTAGTCCCGGTTTGTGGTATGAACCGGGACTAAAGGGTGGTGGGCCAGGAGCGTGGCTCATTGGTCCCGGTTTGTCCCACCAACCGGGACCAAAGGGTCCGGACGAACCGGGACCAATGCCCCCACGAGGCCCGGCGGGCCCCTGGCCGCACGAACCGGGACCAATGCTCACATTAGTCCTGGTTCATGACTGAAGCGGGACTAATGTGAATATTGCCCTGTGACCAAAGCCCAGTTTTCTACTAGTGCATAGTCCCTGATAGAGTGTGCAAAGAATCTGTGTCAGGGATGTAAATGGCAAATAAACGGCACCCGCAAGTCCCGTTTACTTAGCTTTCACTAGCTCGGTAGTTCATCCCCCCCTCCCAAAAAAAACTTTATTGAGACTTTAAGCGGGATTAAATAGGACCCAGTTTACATACCTAACTACGAGTCCCCTCGGAGAGGTGAGGCCGACCCTCCAAGTATCCCACTTGGCTCTAACTTGGTAAAAGAAGCCTTCTTCCTCAAACCACCCTAACTCAAAGAAAAATCTTGGATTGTGTTTCAGCAATTCCTCACCATGTGCGAATATGAGCAGGGTATGGTCAGACCCAATCCTGGTTTCAACTTTGAGAGCATACATGGGATGAGCATTTTTCCTAGTCAGCAGACACAAAGACTCTCAAGTACATATCTAATGGCAGCAATATGTCTAGTAGTCCACGTAAAACGATCTCCTACTCTAGAAATTTCCCTCAAAGCCATGTCAACAATGTTATCATGAACACATGAACCCGACTCCACCATATGTTGACGATAGATTTGTCCGCGGCCTCGCAGATGAGATTGAAATCATGTCGATGATTACAGGAGTGTTAACAGTGGCAATCATAGACCCAAGTCAGCAAGAAAATTTGCAGATAGAGCGTGGTTAGCCGGACCATATACCACACAAAGCTCCCATTTACCATGTGATGCCTTGGTGAGGATATAAGCACCAAGGAAAAAATAATATTTGAAGACCAAGCAGCGACCTCAAACCGGTCTTTGTCGATACATATCAGCAGGCCTCCAGAGTGGCTGACTGCCGGCACCCATTGCCAGTGTAATTTCTCTAAAATAATCTTTGGATTTGAGGTCAATGAAATTGAAATAAGCTTTGATAGTTTCTTGGAGAACAACACAATCAATCCATTCATGGGACAGAGCTACAGCCGCTTTACGGCTAAACGTTTTCGCCAGCGCAGCTTTAGTCAGTCGGATCATATTTATATAGTTCCTCTACCACCCCTTCATCCCCGCGAATAACTACTCCGCTATCGTTGATAGTCGTTTATTTGAGTGTCATCGAAGGAACGTAAAAAGAGTACTCAAGAAAAGGGTTATATGGTTTCTCCAATTTCTTTTTTGCTCTAAGGTGTTCATCCTTCTTCAGCGCCGAAATGCCCTGCTTGTCCCCCCCCCCCCGAGGCCACCAGTGCCTCTTTCAGCTTGTCAGTTGAGCGAGGTTTGGAGCTTGGAGACCCATCTAGGTCACTACTACAGAATGGGGCTATGAAAACACACCTATAGCACACCCTTTGATCGAACTATGTGTTGTGTAACATCAGACACAATTCGAGAGCAAACCGTATGTGTGATGTCGTAATATCGCACACAATTCAATAACGCAACTATGCAACAGTTTTTATAAAAGATGTGTGCAATGTGGCAGAGCCCTCCCTCTGTGCAAGGAGAAAGCATGGTACATCATGAGAGCGGATCACATGGGAACGGAGGAGTGGTACCCAGTAGAGAGGTGACATGCTTAGAAGATTGCTTTATTTCTTTTCAGGCATGGTTGGAGCGTGGTGGTTTAGTTTAGCTCAAAATAAGATCCAACGGCTCTTGTTTATCAGTTAACTGACGATGCACTCAATTATAGTTCATATATTCCTTTTTTTCTTGGATTTTGTAGCATACTCGACAGATGATTTTTTTTATCTTCGAACCTTAATGTTAAGTCCTGGAATCAATCTCATATTTGTCTGATAAATCTTGATCAGTAAAGAAGCGATCTATACCGAAGATAAAAAATGCAATACACCTATAATTATTTCAGATATGTCTGCCTATATATCCATGATTAACAGGTTCATATTGACAAAATAGTGCCCCTAGTGTTTTGGTATATTGAAATGTTTGATCATATACACATATACCCAAATGAAATACCAGAAAATAAATGATACATTAGAAAAGAGAGTAAACAGAAAATAAATATCAGTTTCAGACCAGAGTGGCATGTGACCTTTCACTGCTGCTCAGTTTACTTCCGGTGAAAACATGTAGTCCATCGGCACAATGAAGGATCACAAGTAGAAATTGAAATAGTAGGCATAACATAATTACTAGCTTACAGTAATTGACTGGAATAGGTAGAGTGCATTAACTTAAATGACTGAATGGAAAGAAACCATTCAAGGGTAACTAAGAGCACCTTATATATAGGTAAGCCACTCTACCAAAAGAACACATCAGATGATAGACAATCAAAGCAACCAAGCAAAGTCTTGAGACGAGATAATAGAGTTGGTCAGCATGGGAAAGGATGTTCTTGTTGATGCGCACCATGAATCCACAGATGTAAGGATGAGTATCACGTGGACGAGCAATTCTGGCTGTCGTGCATTAACCTTGCAGAAGATACAAAATAAGATACAAAATGAAGCAAGCTCCGGTGACCATCGCAACTAGAAAATGTGGAGTAGTTGTTATATGTGTTAAGAATGTTGCCACTGAAAATAAAACACAATATGCTAAGAGCAGAAAAAAAACAGTGGCCAATGAAATTCAGACGCGACAACTAACTTGATGCAGAGTTTAACTGAACTAATAGTTTGCGTCAAACCCCAAGGCATATAAATTCAGATAAGACAACATTGGCTAACCTAGAAACTTGGATACCACTGCAAAACAAAAGGGTACAATCTCAACAGAGAAGATTGCAAAATGCAAAAGAGCAAATTAGGTAAGGAAAACCACGTAAAATATTAAATTGTGCTTATTATCCACTCCCACATTTGGTTTATATTTCCATGAAATATGAGGGATAAGCACAAAAATTCGGGAATATAGCACGTTTAGTTAGATAATGGTTGGGATACATGCACAACTAAACTCTATGACTATGCAGCAGTGCTCATGCTAATAATATGCCAAACATATACTCACCAGAGTTATGCTAAACATTCCACTGCACAGAAGAATATGCCTTGAAGATGTTCTATATCTTTGCGCATTCATCGTTACTTGCTGAGGTCTCCTCTGACAACATCATTGTCGTCTTTTTAAGCATCGGTGCACATTGGGATATCAGTTTCAACAAATCAATCTCCTGACCGCATCCTTGAAACCCGTTGACCTCCACTTCCTCAAGAGCGGACAAGGAGATAGTTTGAGATCTCCAGTTCCAAGGCTCACAAAAACAATCAAATGGGCATTCTTCTTTCACCTAAAACCAAATATTATTACACATTGGTGAACTACTACACATTGCATTATTATTATTAAGGTATATATAACTAAAGCAGAGAATTACCGTTGATCTCTCCAGGATGACCTTAAGCCTGCGTATGGAACCACAAATTCGAGCCATCTTAAGGAGATGAAACACGAGTGCTCCAAAAGCATGTCCATTTGTTGTGAGATGTAGTTCCAAAACAGAAAACCCAGCAATCATGTGCTTCTCTATCTCCTGTGCAAAGGTGTGCTCTTCGTTGCCTAAAACACGCGAGGTCTGGAAAAACAATTTGATGGGGTATATATCATGCATTCACAGATTTAATTAGTTTGATCAAAATTCTGCAGTAAATTAATTGAGGGGGATAAGAGACGCACGGCGCGGGAACAAATCTTCAGTGTAGGGACATGTCCTTGTGTCTCTCCCATCTGTAGTGTCACCTGCTCTAGCCTCCAAAGACCAAACACAATAGACACAATAGACGGATCGTAGTACCTGCAGTCCCATGAGACCTTCTCCACCATTGGTGCCAAGACGGAGATGCTGACACCCGAGGAGAAAAAGGTCATGGTCAATTGCTTGAGCATGGGGGCGACGATGTTGATACCGTGCATCCCTTGGTACAGTTGGACGATGAAGATCTCGTGCAGCGACGCCGAGCTGACCCTCAGCTCGCCCTTGTTGACAACTTTGAGCAGCCGGAGCGCCCGCAAGCGTGGGCAGCAGGAGAGCCAGGGTTCGAGATCCGGCAGCCTGCCCGACAGAGACAGCCTCTCGAGCGCCGAGAAGTCGACGCCGTCCGGCACGCGGAGGATGAGGAAAAAGTGGACCAGGACGATGGAGGTGGTGCTGTGGAAGCAAGGCAGGTCGACGACGAGGGAACGATCGGTTAAGTCTAACGGGAAGCGGAAGACGAACTCCTCCGGCGCGAGCCGCGCGGCAGCGCGCAGCAGCGAGTTGAAACCGAGGCTGCCGACGTGGGTTTTGGTGCCCGGCCGGTGCACATTGGGGACGCGGATTTCCAGGAGGGTTACCGCGGGAGCATCGACGCGGCCGAGCGCCGCTTCGAGCGAGGGGAAGGGAACGTCGCGGAAGACGATCTCGTGGAGTCGGGTCCAGAGGCCGCCGCTGCCGCTCCAGCGGCGGGAGAGGACGCTGGTGCGCACGGCGGTGGCGATGCATCGGAGGCGGGCGAGGATGAAGAGGAGCAGGTCGTCGGGAAGGGCGCTGATGCGGTCCTCAGTCGGGGAGGAACGGAGGCGACGACGCCCCGATCTCGACTCCATCGAAGCTCAAAAACCCTACGT
This sequence comes from Triticum aestivum, assembly GCF_018294505.1. Classification (NCBI taxonomy): domain Eukaryota; kingdom Viridiplantae; phylum Streptophyta; class Magnoliopsida; order Poales; family Poaceae; genus Triticum; species Triticum aestivum. The sequence goes on from NC_057814.1 coordinate 614,080,295, forward strand.
CTGTACGTACTGTACGTTCGTTCCCCTCCCAGGTTGCCAATTTGCAACGACCTGGGCCTTGCCGTGCCCTGAGTGTGTGAGTGGCCGTTGGGCCGGCCCGGTGTGGCCATAGATCCGTTATATAGGTAGCGTGTGGAGGGGGGAAAGACAACTGGCAATTGTAAACATTATTCTCTGGAATACAATCCTTCCTCTGTTCTTCTTCTTCCTCCCCACGCAATTCTCTTCCGCCTCTCGTTACCACATCCTGGCGTGACGCGAGGAGTTGCTGCGATCCCCTAGCATCTGGTATTCAGAGCCTTGTATCGATCCGCTTCCTCTGTTCTTCCCCAAAATTTTCATCCAGATCTCGCAGTCAATCCATCGATCAGCTCCTAATTCCAGGCAAGGGTGCGGATCCCCTCGGGTGATTCCGCGCAAAACACCTCGGTGTACCTGCGTTTGGTTGAGTAAATCGATCAGATCCAACGACGCGCGCCAACAAACCGACGATCTCCGCTCGCATGGCAGCAGCAGAGCTCTCCCTGGCGGATCTGCAGAAGCTGGTGCAGGCCACGATCCAGCAGAGCAAGGCGGTCTCCGATGCCGGGGCGGCCACGGCGGAACGCGTCAACGAGCTCCAGGACTCGCTTGACAAGTATGCCGCCAAGGCCTTCGATGCGCTGGCGCAGACGACCACCGCTTCGCTGGGGTGTACGGAGGCGACTCTCGGTCGTGTCCTCATCGCCAACACCTCGCTGGATGCAGCGGTAGCCGAGATGAAGTAGGCACTGGACGGTGTTGTGCGCCGTGTGGATCAACTCGAGCACGCATCTCCATCAGGACCAGAGCAGCCACAGCCGCAGCAGCGCCCCCCTCCACTTCGTGCGGAAGGGCAGAGCAGTCTCCAGGTACCTCCGGCTGCAGAGCACAGAGGACCTCGTCAGAATCGACAGTCAGCAATACGGGGTGAGCAAAATCAGTCTCTGTTCCATACTGCTGAAGTTTTTTCCGATGAGGATTCAGAATTGTCACCAATTCATACTCATCGCGCACATCACAGTCAGTACAAACCACGGATTCCTCACTCTGATTTTCCTAAGTTTGATGGGGAGGACCCCAAGTGGTGGAAGCAGCAGTGTGAAAAGTATTTCCGCATGTATAAGGTCCAACAGGAACTATGGGTCGATTTTGCCACTATGCACTTCGCAGGCAATGCAGCTCTCTGGCTTCAGACATACGAAGCCATGCACACGATCGACAGTTGGGCAGCGTTATGTGTAGCGGTGTTTGCAAAGTTTAACAGAAACAAATACACGAGGGCCATTGATGTGTTCTTCGCATTGAAGTAGACAGAAACTGTGGATGAATATGCCCATGTGTTTGAGGAACAGATGCACAAGCTGCTGGTGTACAATCACGCCTACGATGAAACATTTTTCATCAATCGCTTTGTACAAGGGCTGAAACCATCCATTCGAGCACCTGTCAAGTTACAGCAACCAACTTCAGTCGATATAGCTTACTCATTAGCACAAACACAAGAGGCACTACTTGCAGAGGACACCTCAAAGTACAGCAAGAAATGGGAACCACGGTTCAGTTCAAAGCCATATATACATCAGGGTTTAATGGGGTCGTCACCAGCAGACAAAAGACCTGAAGAGCAACCAAGGGTATCAGATAAAGTGGACAATCTCAGGGCTCAGCGCAGAGCAAGAGGAGAATGCTTCAAGTGTGGAGAAAAATATGGACCAGGTCACAAATGTCCCAGTAAAGTGCAGTTACATGTAATGGAAGAGCTATGGGATGCCCTGCAGTCACAAGATTCTGCTGTTAGTGACTCTGACAGTGAACATCAACCAACTGAACCGACTGCCAAGGAGAGTGATGATTGTATGAAACTATCTGTGCAAGCAGCTACTGGAACATCTTCTAAGGAAAGTATCAAATTGCAGGGCATGGTGGGGAAACGCCAACCGCTGATCCTGGTAGATTCTGGGAGTTCCGCTAATTTTATTAGAGCAGATTTGGCCAAGGAACTAAAATGTTCAACAGAAGATATTCCTGCAGCAACTGTTACTGTTGCCAATGGGGGCACTTTGCCCTGCACTACCCAAGTGCCCAATTTACAGTGGTTCTGTCAGGGTCAAACGTTCAACACTCAGCTTAAGGTTTTACCACTGGGCACTTATGACATCATACTGGGCATGCAGTGGCTTGAAACTATGAGCCCCATGTGGGTGGATTGGAGGAAAAAAAATCATGAGGTTCAAATATCAAGGAACAAGAATAACACTTCGAGGTGTTAGAGATCAACTCAATGCATGTAAGGCCATCTCTGGGAAACACTTGCAAGGGCTACTGAACACTGGAGCAGTTGAGCAAGTTATTCATCTCTGCCATATGGCAGAAAGACCTATGTCAGAAACTCACATACCACCGACAGTGCAACCTCTGATCAACAGACACAAACAACTGTTCAATACCCCTACTACCTTGCCTCCTCACAGAGAATTTGACCACCAGATACCTCTCATACCTGGAACAAAACCTGTGAATGTAAAACCTTACAGATACAATCCAATGCAGAAACAAGAGATTGAACAGCAAGTAGCTACTATGCTTCAACAAGGAGTGGTTCAGCACAGCTGCAGCTCTTTTGCCTCCCCTGTTCTGTTGGTCAGAAAGAAGGATGGCACCTAGAGGTTTTGTGTGGACTATAGGATGTTAAATTCTGTCACAGTCCAGCACAAATATCCCATGCCTATAGTAGAAGAACTATTGGATGAATTAGCAGGAGCCAAATACTTTACAAAGTTGGATTTGAGATCAAGATACCACCAGATCAGAATAGTAGCAGGTGAGGAGCACAAGACAACATTTAAAACTCACCATGGCCTATATGAGTTCAAGGTTATGCCCTTTGGGCTAACTAATGCACCTGCAACATTCCAAGCGGCCATGAACATCCTGTTTGCAGGGTTACTAAGGAAGTGTGTGTTAGTCTTTATGGATGACATACTCATTTATAGTAAAACTCCAGAGGAGCACCTCCAACATCTGGAGCAAGTCTTTACAATTCTGCAAGAAAATCAACTGTATGTGAAGCTCAGCAAGTGTTCTTTTGCCCAACAAGAACTAGAGTACTTGGGACATGTCATAAGTGGAGCTGGAGTGCAAACTGACCCAGCTAAAATTGCAGCAGTCCAGAACTGGCCTGTACCAACCAATGTCAAGCAAGTGAGAGGATTTTTGGGACTCACAGGTTACTACAGGAAGTTCATAAAAAACTATGGAATTATCAGCAGAACTCTTTCTGACTTATTGAAAAAGGATGTGATATTCCAGTGGACACCTACTGCAGAAGCTGCATTTCAAAGCCTTAAAACTGCTCTAGCTCAAGCCCCTGTTCTAGCTCTACCTGATTTCAAGAAAACATTTGTGATCGAGACAGATGCTAGTAACAATGGCATTGGAGCAGTCCTCATGCAGGAAGGACACCCTATCTCCTACTTGAGCAAAGCATTGGGTCTTAAAGCTCAGGCTCTTTCCACATATGAGAAGGAGTGCTTGGCTGTCATCCTTGCAGTGGACAAGTGGAGAAGCTACTTACAACATGCCCCCTTTATACTGTCAACCGATCACAGGAGTCTGACACACTTACAAGATCAGAAAATCACTAGTCCTATGCAGCAGAAAGCTCTATTAAAACTGCTTGGACTAAGATACACCATCACATATAAAAAAGGTCAGGATAACACAGCTGCAGATGCACTGTCCAGATCACCTGCTCCTGTTGAACTGCACACCATATCATTCTGCACACCTAAATGGTTGAGTGTGGTAGCTGAAGGGTACCATCAACATCAAGAAGATAAGCAATTGTTACAGGAATTGGCCCTGACTGGCTCCAATGAGAAAGGTTATGTGCTACACCAAGGGATCATCAGATATAAAGACAGAGTGTGGCTTGGTCACAATACTGAAGCTCATCAAGCTATTCTGTTGTCTCTCCACTCTAGTGGAGTGGGGGGTCATTCTGGATTTCAAGGAACATATCAGAGAATTAAGGCACTGTTTGCTTGGCCAGCTATGAAACAAGATATTCAGAAGTACGTTAAGGATTGCACTTATTGTCAACAAGCCAAAGCTGAGCATGTAAAAAAACCTGGACTGCTCAGCCCTTTGCCAGTCCCTAAAGAAGCTTGGAACATGGTCACCATGGACTTCATTGGTGGTCTTCCCAAGAGCAAAAACTTTGACACTGTATTAGTTGTCATTGATAAATTCAGCAAGTATGCTCACTTCATTCCATTGTCCCATCCATTCACTGCTCTCCAAGTAGCTCAACTCTATATGGATCATGTGTATAAACTGCACGACCTTCCTCAAGTAATGGTAATGGACAGAGATCCTATCTTCACAAGCACGCTGTGGCAAGAGTTATGCAAGCTTTCTGATACGAAGATGAACATGAGTTCTGCTAGTCACCCAGAAACTGATGGACAATCTGAGAAGCTCAATCAGTGCCTGGAAACATTCCTGAGATGTATGGTGCACTCGGCCCCCAAGAAATGGGCGTACTGGCTGCCTCAAGCCGAGTACTGGTATAACACAAACTACCACTCAGCTCTGGGACATACACCATTCCAGGTGTTATATGGATATCAACCTCGACATTTGGGCATTTCCAATCTGCAGAGCTCTCTATCTTCAGATCTCTCCAGCTGGCTGGCTGAACGTACATTGATGCAAGGGTTGATTCGGGAACACCTCCTTCGAGCACAACATCGGATGAAGCGCAAGAGGATAAGCACAGGTCTGACCGGCAGTTTGCAGCGGGAGATTGGGTTTATCTGAAACTGCAACCTTATGTCCAACAATCAGTGGTGAGATGCTCCAACCAAAAGCTCGGGTTCAAATACTTTGGACCCTACCGGATCGTGGAGAAGATTGGAACTGTGGTCTACCGACTGGATCTTCCAGCATCAAGCAAAATCCATCCTGTAGTTCATGTGTCACTGCTGAAGCCGGCCAAGCCTTCAGACCAAACAGCAGTACAGACAGAGACACTTGATACACTGCTCCTGTCAACATCTTTGACGCCGGCGCAGGTATTGCAATCTCGTTTGGTGCAGGTCGGTGGACACACGCGACAGCAACTGAAGATTACATGGAGAGGCCTTCCTGTGTCCATGGCAACCTGGGAATGGGCGTCGGATGTGGCAAGAACGACACCAGCGTGATGGTGAACAGTCCAAGGGCGTCCTGTTGCTTAAGGGGAGGGGTATGCAACGACCTGGGCCTTGCCGTGCCCTGAGTGTGTGAGTGGCCGTTGGGCCGGCCCGGTGTGGCCTGTAATAGATCCGTTATATAGCTAGCGTGTGGAGGGGGGAAAGACAACTGGCAATTGTAAACATTATTCTCTGGAATACAATCCTTCCTCTGTTCTTCTTCTTCCTCCCCACACAATTCTCTTCTGCCTCTCGTTACCACATCCTGGCGTGACGCGAGGAGTTGCTGCGATCCCGTAGCACAATTACGTAAGCTGCAGCCAATTACGTACACGTGGACAGAGGAATTAGAGTGAGCAATCACTCGCCTTGGGTGAATCACTTGCTATTTGCTGATGATAGTTTAATTTTCATGAATGCAAAAGAAGCAAGCGCCCAAAGGTTGAATCAAGTTCTAAGGATATATGGTGAGTGTTCGGGACGCCCTTCTAGGGAAACATGGTTGGAGACTCGTCACTAGCCCTCACTCGCTATGTGCACGGGTGCTGAAAGGGAAGTATTTCCCGAATACTGACTTCTGGGAGGCCTCAGCGCATCCGCATGCTTCGTCCACTTGGCGTGCCATCTTGGCAGGGAGAGAGGCTCTAGGTGTTGGTATGATCAAAAGGATTGGAGATGGCACTATGGTTTCGATTTGGGGCGACCCTTGGATTCCAGGGCTGCTCTCCATGAGGCCGTCGGTGCAGATAGGGGGTGCTATTTTGGCCAGGGTCTCAGACTTGATCGATGCGGAAACCGGGAGATGGAAGATCAATGTAGTGAGAGAAAATTTTAATTCCTCCTGAAGCCGATGCAATACTCAATATTCCCTTAAGGCGTTTGGGAGGGGAGGATTTTTGGGCATGGTCAGCAGAGAAGGATGGATTCTATACTGTAAAATCAGCGTACCGAACTCTAATGATTCGTAACGAGCACCGTGCTCTAGAAGAAGGGTCGGCTACGGAAGCTTCGGAGACAAATAAGCAGTTATGGACAAGACTTTGGAAGTTGAACGTGGTACCAAAAGTACGTGTGTTCTGGTGGCGAGTGCTTCGAGGAATTCTTCCTGTCGAAAGTGCTCTCAAACATAGACATATTACAACTCTAGCCAGATGCAAAGTGTGTCTGGCAGCTGATGAGGACATGTATCATGCATTGATAAAGTGTAACCTTGCTAGGAGGTTCTGGAGAGAAGCATGCGAGTGACTCAATATCAAACTCCCAGAATTGCATGAATTGACATGGTCTAGAGATATTCTCTGTGATGCTAGGTTTGATGCGGTAGACAGGGCAAAAATCATTACGGTGATGTGGGCTATCTGGACCTCGCGCAACAATATTACCCATGACAAGGCCACTATGGAACCAGTTCAGTCACTTAAGATGATCAGAGATGCTCTTATGGTGTTGGAGCTCCCGAGCAAGCACGCAAGTATATTGCCAGGCCATGGGTGGAGACCACCAGAGGGAGAGTTGATTAAGATCAATACCGACGCTGGTATTTCTATGCAGGAGCATAGAGGAGGGATTGGGGGTGTGGCTCGTTCATCTTCAGATTTTCTTGCTGCTTGGTGCAAACCATGCACAAGCACTACAGATCCTCTCGCTGCGGAGGCGACAGCTATACGTGAAGGTGTGATTGTGGCAACACTCCGTGGCTTTGCGCGTGTGGAGATTGAGACAGATAGCTTGGAGGTAGTGAACCTCTGGAAATCGCGCCGGACTTCGCGCTCTGTTATAGCGCCGTTACTTTTAGATATAGAGGAGCTAGCTGCTACTTTAGTTTATTTTGATGTAGTTCATGTAAGGAGACATGCAAACGTTCCAGCCCACCTCTGTGCGCAACAAGCATGCACAAAGGAGGCAACGGAGTGTTGGATGGGCTCCCCCCGGGTTTTCTGGTCACCAGCCTTATGGCTGACATGGCCGGTGCCTCTTCATATGAATAAAGCTCTTCGTTATCATGCAAAAAAAGCCAATTACGTACAGTAAGACCAATTGACATGATGGGCCTTCCCATGAAAAAACATTGCCATAGATGGTTTGGTCAGGTTGGGATACTGAAGCAACGGATCGTCGCTAAGAGCAACTCTAGTCGGTTCCCCAAAACCAGGAGTAAAAAAATCGGTTTACTCCTCTAAACTGGAACTAGCCGATCATCCCCTATAACCGTTAGGTGAGTATAGATTTTACTCCAAGAGGCCGCTGAGGAGTAAAAATACTCAACCTCTGGCCCCCCTAGTAAATTTTTTTGACACACCTACCATCGTCAACAAAGCTGCACGTTACGCCTACTCCGTCTCCTGTGCGTCGGCGACAATGGTTGGATCAGGCTGTCGCTGCTCCCCACCACCCAACTGCTGGGCCGGCAGATGCACGCCGCCGTGACGCCTCCTCCTCCTGCAGTGGCGGCGCCGCACCCGCCTTCCTCGACCTCCCGCCGCCACTGTTGGTGCCGAAATACATCGGTGTGCGGTAGCGCAAGTGGGGGACGTGGATCGCCGAAATTTACAACCCCGACACCAGCAAGACCTACTGGTTGGGCTCCTTCCGCTCGGCGCACAGGCGGGGCATGCATAGGACATCAAGTCGGTGCACCTGTATGGTGCTGCCAGCCGCCGTAACTTTCCCTTCGGCTGCCTGCCGCCATTGGAGCTGGTGGACCCTCGGGTGGCCACCCGATGCGAGAGATGGGAGGACTGGGAGGGCCGCGAGCGTCTCGAGGCGGAGCGTGCCGGAGGCGTACATGGCGGAGCTCCGCCAACGCTACCCTCAGGACACGTCTAGGCGGAGTGCCGTCTGTACACGGAGTACGCGGTGAGGAAGACCGATGCCATCAACCTCTCGAACGATGAAGGAGGCGACGACCCCGACCCAATGATCGACGTTTTGAGTAGAAGAGAGTGGAAGGAGCTCGCGAAAGAGTCAGACTACGTTATAGTTCGAATTTCTGGCCTAAATTTGAAATGTAATTTAAGTAACTTTTATGTACTAGTTCGAACCTAATTTAGCACCGAATTTGTGTTCATGTGTCTTTCGATTTTTTTTACTCCATTAAGTCTTGGGGTTCGCATAGAAATGGCATTTGTTTAGAGGAGCACTTGTTGCTCTAAAGTTTACTCGCTCGTTTACATCTCTAATATTTAGGAGATCAGCTAGAGTTGCTCTAACATCGCACGTCAGCAAATAGTACTCATGTTAGCAATAAACCTCACCAGGGCTCGTACCGTCCTTTAGAGCATCTTCAATAGCAGCCCTATTTTTAGACACGAAACAGGGTGTTGTAAAATTGCTTGGGCATGAAAACTCGTTTTTTTGGCACGAGCAAGCCTCGTCTCCAACAACCGCCCTATAACAGGGCACACCTACTCCAATAGCTTCCCTAAAATAGGACATCCACACAGTAGTTGTAGGACAATTTGCATATGTTGTTGAACCACAACTATTCGTATTTAACATATGCATTTTTTTACCACAACTATGCGATATCACTACACAGGCCCGCGCGATGGGCTATTAGCTCAGTGATAGAGCACATGAATGAAGCAACAACATAAAATTTTCAACTTCAAATTCGCATATCAAGTTCAAATGCAAATCTCAAGCATAATGCAACCAACACAAACAAAAGTGCATGACCAACATAAAGAAAGGATACATAGTCTCTCAACCCTCCTTGCCACTCGTGGTTTCTTTCTCCTCGCCATTGGCTTCATTATGATCAGCATCTTTTACTTACTCAACTTTCTTTGTGCCATTCATGTCGCCACACATACATCCCGTGCCTCCATCCATACATCCAAAGCCACCTCCCACGGCATTCATCGTAACTCCAAAGCCACCTCCCATCATGCTAATAAAACCACCCATGTAGCCACCCATGTTCCCATGCCGCCCATGCCGCCACACATTCCTCCTTTCATGCCACCACCTATCAAGCTCATCTGACTCATGGACTTTTCTGCCAACATTTGATCTTTGCACATATCAACAAATTCCTTTACCATGTAGCCCCACATGCCTCCCATGCTGCCCATGCAACTTATGCCTCCTCCCATGCCACCCATGCCGCCACTCATTCCTCCTCCCATGCCACCACCCATCAAGCTCATTAAACTCATGGTCGATGGTATATGCCTCTTCTCATGCCTTCATATTGGGTTTCATCAAATTCTTGAGAAGCATATTCTTGAGAGACAAATTCTTCGTTTGGAACATTTGTATATCTAAAAAATGCTTCATCATCAACACTACATGCACACAATTGAACATAGAAACACATCACTACACGCTCCTTATCATTGCATTCATCAACTACAAGCACAATCAAAACAAAAAAAACAAAGCAATTTTTTAACCTTCCGGACATATCCTCAAGCATGTTGTGGGCACCGGTGACCGTGGCCGAGGGCGTCAACGGCTCATCCTCCACGGACACTGATGGGGAAGGAGGAGGAGGAGGAGGCGGTGTTGGTGGTGGTGGCGGGACAGCCGCGCGCGGCCACAATAGCCGCCTCCTTGGGAGCTGCCTTGGTCTTCTTCGCCGTGGCTGCAACCATCGGGTCGCTTGGCGGCCGCTTCACTCCTCCTCCTCGAGGCTTGGGGGCAGCGGTGGCATTCTTCGGCCGCTGGCTGCCATCCTTTCCGGCAGCGGCAGGCGGTCATCAAGAGGAGAGTGGCAGCGGCGTCAGGGCGTTCGCCGTCCAGCGAGAGGACGGCGGGAGTGACGGCAAGCGTATCAGGGTCAGCGGCAGGGTCAGAGGAGCTGACCATGGCACGCGGCTACCAGTGGGGGATCCGAGGGTTTCCGGCTACGGGCAGGAAAGAAACGGCTACTCTCAGGCGTTCGAATGTAGCCTCGTTTTTTTGCGGAAGCAACCGGAGTACTGAATATTTGCAATACATCGCGCTGTATTTTAGGTCTGCCCAATTTATTTTTGCAAAAAATTTATGGTTGGGCAGCTGTTGGAGCATGATTTTTGCCCCCTCATGCCCTAAAAATGCCCCATGCCCAAAAATGGAGCTGCTATTGGAGATGCTCTTAGGATCAGTCGTGCACTTCATCTATTTCGCAAAAAAGAGGTTTACTTCAGCTAGCTTAGGTCATCTCCAAAGCAGACCCGCAAACTGCCCAAAACCGTCTGGACCGCTTCCAATGTGCGTATCCGTCCGTCAAAAAGTCTGGACTTCCATTTTAGCGCAAACCGGAAGCAAACTCGGGGGGCTTTCTAGGAGTCCGGACAACAGCCACGTTGGACTTCGACACACTCGGCCCACCCAACACACCTCCCAAAACCATTTTCGGACCCCACGCTTCCATCCTTCCATCTTTTCTCCATTCCTTTTCTCTCTTGCCGATGCTGCCACTCCACCACTCAGGCAGCCACGTGAAACCCTTCCCAGAACTCTGCGACGCCATCGCCTCCACTGCTACAACCGGGCTCCACGCCGCTTATCCTCCTCCGCCGGTGCACACCTCTCCTCCATTCGCCGCGTAAGTACCATCCGCCCCTACGGTAATCACCACATTCGACAATTATTCGGTGAAATGCCCGTGCTAAATCTTTTTGTCCCTTCTTCTTTGAAGCAATGGATTGTATATGGAGTACATATACAGGCAGTATGTTGAGTCGTCCGATGACTCGTTTGAAAGGAGGACTACACGGATGAGACGGTGATGATGTAGGTCGTCCTTCTAGACGTGAAGCGTGCGGAAGAGCATGTTCGGAATTTCAAGGGATCGATCATGGCTCATTTGAGTGTCGTCAAGTTCTGAATCGCAACAGGGCATGTGGCCATTGATGCTGATGGACGATTACTTTGCCTCCGGTGCCCTATTTGCTAACAATTTTCCCTGGCGCTTTCGGATGCGAAGAAATGTCTTTGATCGTCTCTACCATGGCGTGCGGTCCTTTGATGACTACTTCATCTTGAAGAAGGATGTTGTAGGAAGGATTGGATTCTCTGGTTACCAGAAGTTCACGGATGTATGGTGGATGCTTGCATATGGCATGCCCGCTGATTCATGGGAAGAATACCAACGAATGCCTGAGAGCACATGCAAAGATGTAATCGCCAGATTTGTTAATGGCGTGGTCTCGGTGTTTGGACCTCGGTACCTGAGAGAACCAACTGCCGCAGACACCGAGAGGATCTTGGCAATGTCAGAAGCAAGTGGGTGGCCTGGTTTGCTCGGATATCTTGATTGCATGCATTGGAGATGGAAGAACTGCCAGAAGCTCTACAAGGGCAACATTAGGGGCATGTTAAGAAGCCCACCATCATTCTTGAAGCAGTTGCATTGCAGGTTTTCTAGATTTGGCATGGTTTCTTTGGCATGCCTCGGTGTCACAATGACATCAATGTGCTACAATGATCACCATTGTTTGCTAGGCTGAGTGAAGGGCAAGCTCCTCCTTGCAACTATACTGTAATTGGGCATGAAAACAACATGGGCTACTATCTGGTTGGCGGTGCCTATCCTCCGTGGACTACATTTATCAAGACCATCTCTGAGCCACTTGGTCAGAAAAGGTCTCACTCGCCCAAAGACAAGAAGTAGCTAGAAAGGATGTTGAGAGGGCATTTAGAGTTCTCTAGTCTGGTTTTGCAATTGCTTGTGGATCTGCTAAACAATAGGATCTGGAGACCTTGCGGGAGGTGGTGACAAGTTGTGTGATCATGCACAACATGATCGTGGAAGATAAAGGTGATGATGATGCTGCAACTCTTGAATTTGAGAACATGGGTGATCCTATCAAACTTTCAGAGTAGAATCCGGCCACGTTTGCTTAGTTTATTCAAATGCATCAACAAATTTGGCATCGAGCAACTCAAGGAAGATTTGATTGAGCATCAGTGGGCGGCTAAAGGATATGCGCAAGTTGAATTCAAGTTTGGACTACTATAATTTGAATACTTTGTTAAATAATAGTATTTAAATTGGAATTACTCTGAGCTTATTAATATACAGATGGTGATGCCATAGCTATCAAGAAGGCATTGTTTGTGGTATCAACCATCAATCGAATTTGAAAACATCAATGAAGTGAGCCTATTACATCAAGTTATGTGTTCTTATTGTGTTAATCACCTCCTGGTGCTTGTGCGTGTGTACATCCCGAGCTGATTTCCGAGGTGGAAGATTTACGTTCTTCCTATTTGACCCGAAACCGATCGATCTAGCCATGAGCAGGTTGAAGAGAGCTCCAACAGGCCTTGTTTCTCAACTTTAATGATTTTTTGGTTCGAATCCAGTCCGTCCCGGCCACAAAGACTACAGTGATTCAGATTATGAAGTTTCCGAGAGGCGCCTAAGGCTAAGATAAGGTTAGGGAAAGAAGAAGACAACAAGATTATGGCAGGCAGCCAACTCATCGAGTAAAGGCTTCCACGACGTGAGATGAAAACCCTTTGTCCTCCGTCTGCAGGGGCAATTCCTGAGAAAAGTGCTACTAGGTCAGAATCTTTACAGTAATGTCTATGTTGGATCTCGGCATTAGCAAATCTAAAAATAGAGTAGATCCCGGGCTGCTAATCCCCCAGCACGCAGTTGTCCAACCTGGGTTTTTAGATAGTGGTTGATTGCCCTGGATTCGTAACTACTACCCTCGCCAATCAATTAGATCCATACTGACTTAGCTTGAAGTATGGCTTGCCGTTTCGAGGCTCGATGCTGACTGCATCAATCATCGCTCAGTGAGCTATTAATTGCCGCCAATAGCGCTTCGCTTGCATGCAAGGCGGCTAATAAAAGCGCCAGGTAGACGCGCGGAGATGCATTTTGAGTACTGGTGGTACTGGACAAGCTCTAGGGGAATAATCTCTTTCTTATTTCTTTCCCATGACGACTAGGAACGGGTAAACGAAACTTTTGTTCATTGACTACATTGCCTGGTTTTGATAATACGCAGGACCCGTGCAGCGGCGGCTGCTTTCGTAGTCTATGCCCCTTTATTCTTAAGTGGGGGAATCCCCATATCGTGAATCCTTTATTCTTGGCCGCTGAGCCCGACAGGGTCCCCCACTGACTTGGCCCGGGCCTAAGTGAAAGTGCAAAAGTGAAGTGGTTGGCCCTTCTGCATCATCCAGCAAGGCTCGGAACAATGCTGAATTGAATTGACTAATTTAAGTTCCGCCTCTAGTGGCATTTGATCACAGAAGCCGTTGACAGCAGCATAAATCATAACAGGTTTAATATTACAGAATTAATAAAAATAAGAGTAATTCTTGAATAAAGCAAAATTATGGAAAATTTGGTGCGTGCCATTCACAATTCTGGATATTTGATGGGTGACACTGAAACTTCACGGGAGCTTAGCACGATGGAGGTGGTACGCTGGAAGCAAGACAGGTCGACTTCGATGGAATGGCTGTTTAAGTACCAGGGGAGGTGGAAGATGATCTCGTCCGGCGCGAGCCACGCGGCGGCGCACATCAGCGACTGGATGCTGGCGGATTTCCAAGAGGGAACCCGCGGGAGAGTCGACGAGGCCGAGCGCTGCTTCGAGCGAGGGAAACAGAACGTCATGGAAGACAATCTCGCGGAGGCGGGTCCAGAGGCCGCCGCTCCAGTGGCGGGAGAGGATGCTGGTGCGCACGGCGGTGGCGATGCATCGGAGCTGCGCGAGGATGAGGAGGAGCAGGTCGTCGGGGAGGGCGCTGATGCGGTCCCGTCCGCCGCCGCATGGGCTACCTTGCAGGTGTTGGGAGGAACAGAGGCGGCGCCCCGATCTCAACTCCATCGTCTTTTTTGTGGGAATATCTCAACTCCATCGTCGGGAACGAAGCTTTGCAAAAGAATATACCCTACGTACGTGGCTACGTGCATTCCCCTCCCATCTTTGCATAAGCTGCAGGGCCAGCCCTGAGCATGTGCATCAGCCATCAGGTGCAGCCGCACAGGGCCCCAGGTTGGTTTAGGGCCCCCCGTCCAGTAGTTGGAACTTGGTGAAGTTGTCAAAATGTATTCAAAAGTGGGCTTATTTCAAAACCATCAGGAACACATATATGCAAATGAAATAGGAAAACGTTTGTAAACGGTGCGCCAGCCGAAGCTTCGCCCGGTCGCGTCGCGCGCCTTCGATCCCTGTGGATCTCGCGCGTCTTTCTCGCACTAGTTTTTGTTTCTTCTCTGCCTTATCTTCTTCCTCCACCACCAAACAAACCTCTGCCTTTCCCCTCTTCTTTTCGCAGCGAGGCACCCACCGCCCAGTGAGCTCGCGCACTGCCGCACGCCCCCTCACGCGATGGCCGCGCGTGACGGGGCTGAGTACCGGATGCCCCCGACCAACAAGCGCTACGACCAGCGACGAGGTACAAGGTGGCGGCGGTTCTGCACGTCAGCCACATCAGCGTCTACAAAACACGACGATGCAACAATCGCCATGGATGCACCTCCCCACACCTTCGCTCATGGGAGTGTTGCAACCCCCGGGAGCGAGATGCCAAAACGGTCACTACATATGCTACATCCGTTGGCGAGGAATGTTACGAACAACCAACTTTTTGCTAGAACCAACTGCTGGAGTCCGTTGTTGTTTTTTGTTTGCTGGAACCGGTGTTTGGTTTTGCTAGTACCGGCGACTTCATTTGCTACTACCGGTGATGGCATTTTATTCGCTAAATCATTCATGAAGATGATGCAACCCGATGGCATGTGACAACATTTTTTTTTCTGCAAACGGCAACTCTTATTGCGACCATTGGCATGGAAAAAAGTTTCAACCGGCATGAAAAAAAGCTTCAGCCGTGAAAAAGAATCATCAAGTGGTGTAAAAATAGCTTCAACCGCGGAAAAAAAAGCTTCATCAGTTTTGTAACAAAGCTTCAACAGGTGAAGAAGAAAGCTTCAACCATGTGTAAAAGCTTCAATGAGCGTGAATAAAAAGCTTCAACCACAAAAAAAAATCTATGAGCGATGCAAAAAAAAGCTTCAACCATGAAAAAAGCTTCAAACTGTGGAAATAGTTTCAACCATCATGGAAAATGCTTCAAGCGACATGAAAAAAGCTTCAACCGGTACGGCAAGCCGACGATGGTGCGAGCAACGACACCAGGAGGTGCGACCGACAGCATGGCGGTGTTGCATCGGTGTGCTACGACAGCAGCGGCTGATAGCTACAAAATGACGAAAGCGTCGGCCATCGGCTTGCTACAACGGCGGCGGCTAATTGCTGCAAATGACGACAACGGCGTTGCTACGGGACGACGACAGGGCGAGCCAGCGGCAGGGGTGGAGGTGAGGAGGTGAGGGGGCGTGTGGGACATGCCTGTAGAGAGTGGGTCAGGCAGGGAGGAGATGCAGGGAGTTTGTGGAAGCGAGGAAGGGGACGACCGAGTCGCGAGCGAACCGTCAGATCCAACAGTCGTGTTGGTTCTGTGCGGGTCAGATCCAACGGCCTGCAGGCGACCGGCCGACCATTTGGGCCAGCGCGCCGTTGCCTAGTACTGGCCAATGAAATATATATTGGACTTCCGGTTCAAAAGATATAATAGATTCAAATGTAAAAATTAAAAGAGAAAACCACAAGAGATGTCATGATCGCCCTGCACCTGCGTGTGATTGATCTTTTGTGACTTCGTCGACGATATGAGCCCTCCCTTGCGCAATGAGATTGCATGGTACAATAGCAGAATGGATCAGAGCATTCATGGTAAAGAAGTGATCTATACTGAAGATACAAAAACCGCAATATTCCTATAATTAATTGGGATGTCTGCCTATATCCGGGATTACGTGCACTTTGGAAAATATTTGATGCTAGTGTTTGGTATGTTAATGTGTGATTATCTATTCCTCAAGTGTTTGGTTATATATACATAATATATCCCAACTAAATACCAGTAAATAAATAATATATCTGAATATGCGAGTTGGTTGACATGGCGGAAACTTGCGAGGACAATCTTACCACTGGCTTTATAAAGTGACATAAGATTCTGCTAAAATAAAATCTGCATCTTCTATTCGTCATATAGGGTGTAGTAGTTTAGAAAAGAGAGGAAACAAAAGTGCTTCTTAGTTTAAGAACATGATTTATTTCCAGTGATAACATACAGTCTGTCGTGACAATGAAACATCACAAGTAGAAGATGACTGAAATAGGTGGAGTGCATTATCATAAATAATTGAATGGAAGAGAAACCATTCAGGGTTTAACAGAATCGCCTTGTATATAGCTGCATAAGGTTGAAAGAATGATCTTGTCGATGCGCACCATGAATCCACGGATGTAAAAGGATGAAAATCATGTTGACGGGAAATTTTGGCTGCCCAGCATTAACCTTGCACATGAAACAAATTGAAACAAGCTATGGTCACTATCGTGACGAGCAAATGTGGAGCTGTCCTATGTGTTGAGAATGTTGTCACTGGCAAATAAAATAGAATAGGCTAAAACAAATTGAAACAAGCTATGGTCACTATCGTAATTCAGATGAGACAACTAACTTCAGGTAGTTTCGAAACTGTCATTTTGTTTCTGAATACGGATACAAAACAGGTTGTTGTCATTGGCAAATAAAATGGAATACATGGTGACAACAGAAAGAAATAGCAGAGCACTCATGGCAGATTACTAAAATTTTGTGCCAAACCTCAACAAAATAAAATTCAGATGAGACAACTTCAGCTAACCTAGCTTGAATACAAATGCAAAGCAAAAGGGCATGATCTCAGTAGAAAAGATTGCAAAATGCAAAATAGTAATTTTAAGTATAAGGAAGCCCACGTAATTATTGAATTTCCATAAAATACGAGGGTGTGAGCACACAAAAGCAGGAATATAGCATGTTTAATTACAGCTAACAAGTGGGATACATGCACAATTAAATTCAATAATTGGCATGTCAACACCGCATTTTCAACAAGATCTTAGAAAAGAAATAACAATTAATTGCATCTACGTTACATCTGGGAGCATGCTAATAATGCATACATGCCAAAAATATACTCACCAGAGTTGTGATCAACATTACATTCCACGGAAGAATATGCCTCAAAGATGTTGTATATCTTTGCACATCCGTCATTACTTGTTGATGCCTCCTGCGACATCTTCACAGTCATTTTTTTAAGCATTGGTGCACATTTGAATATCAATTTCAAGAAATCAATCTCATGAGAGTATCCTTCAAGCCCATTTATCTCCACTTCCTCGAGAGCAAACAAGGAGATAGTTTGAGATCTCCAGTTTAAAGGCTCACAAGGACAATTAAACAGGCACTCTTCGACTTCGCTTCACCTAAAATCAAAAATAGTATGCAAATTATTTCACAGTGTATTACAGTATTAGGGTATATAATTAGAGCAGAGAATTACGGTTGATCTATGCAGGGTGACCATAAGCCTCTGCGTATAACCACAAATTCGAGTCATCCCAAGGAGATGAAAGGCGAGCCCTCCGAAAACATGTCCATTTGTTATGAGATATAGTTCCAAAACAGAAAACTTGGCAATCATATGCTTCTCTATCTCCCATGCAAAGGAGTTCTCTTCGGCACGTAAAACAGGCGAGCTCTGGTAAAACAATTTGACAGGATTTAATTAGTTTGTGTAAGGTTTGCAGTAAATTGAGCAGGAGAAGAGACTCACGGCGTTGGCACAAATCTCCAGTGAAGGGAGTTCTCCTTGTCTCTCTGCCGTCAGCAGTGTAACATGCTGGAGTCGCCAAAGACCAAACGCAATGTCATAGTCGTTGCATTACCAGCAATGCCAATAGACCTCCTCCACCATTGGTGCCAAGACAGAGATGCGAACACCTGAGGAGATAAATGACATGTTCAATTGCTTAAGCACCGGCGCGACGATGTTGACACGGCGGGTCAGTTGGTTCGTGCGGTCCACGGCGAGCTCCTGCAGCAACGCCGATCTGACCCTTAGGTGGCCGCTGTCGTGCACAACGCTGCTGATGCAAAGCGTGCGCAAGCGCCTGCAGCAGGATAGCAAGGGGGCGAGATCTGGGGCCCTGCCCGACAGAGAGCGCGTCTCGACGCCCGCCGGCACGCGGAGGAAGAGGAGACGGGAGAATAGCACGATGGAAGCTAGACAGGTCGACTTCGATGGAAGGGCTGTTTGAGAAGAAGAGGTCGAAGACGATCTCCTCGGGAGCGAGCCGCGCGGCGGCGCGCAGCAGCGACTTGACGCCGGCGGAGTCGGGGACGTGGTTTGGCATACGCTGGTGGGGGACGTGGATTTCCAGGAAGGAAACCGCGGGAGAGTCGATGCGGCCGAGCGCCGCTTCGAGCGAGGGGAATGGAACGCCGCGGAAGACGATCTCCCGGAGGCGGGTCCAGAGGCCGCCGCTCCAGCGGCGGGAGAGACGCTGGTGCGCACGGCGGTGGCGATGCATCGGAGGCGGGCGAGGATCAGGAGGAGCAGGTCATCGTGGAGGGCGCTGATGCGGTCCTCTCCGCCGCCATCTCCTGCGCTACCTTGCTGCTGTTGGGAGGAACGGAGGCGGCGCCCCGATCTCAACTCCATCGTCGGGAACGAAGCTTTGCAAAACAAAACCCTACCTACGTGGCTACGTGCATTCCCCTCCCAGCTAATTCCCTATGTACGTGACTCAGTGAGTCACGAGAGACGTTCCCAAAAAAATATTATCAATAAAACATGTCAAAAATAGATTGTCTAAGACGTTTTTTTAACACGGTACAGTCAAATACGTTCACATACACTAACTCCTATAAACACATGCACGCACACCTTCCCTTATGAACAACTCCGAGAGACTGACCATCATAATATTTTGAGATTGACAAAGTCACCAAAGACCACTCTTAGTCTACGAAAACGTCTCCTCTTACTGAACGCACATCACCGAAAAGACTGAAAGAGTGGTTTCCTAAAACCCTAGTCCTCATGTCCTTAGGGCAAATCCAACCGGCTCACCCAAACGGATGTGAAATTTGTCTGTTACGCCAATTCTAGTTTTGTCCGCCAGCTCACAGATGCGTCCAATGTGGACAAGCGCATTTCAGAACTTGGACGAAATTTCAAATTAACAGAAATAAAATAGCCAACAAAAGTCCAGTCTTACATTAATTAAAACTAAAAACATTAACTGGAAACATTGAAATAAACTACTTCCTTTGTAAACTAATATAAGAGCGTTTAGAATACTAAAGTAGTGATCTAAACACTCTTATATTAGTTTACAGAGGGAGTAGGTTGCTAGGGTTCGTCCTCCTCCTCTTTGGTTAGGACGAACGAACGCTGGTGCAGCCTATGGAAACTCCTGCTGCCATGCCGCCAATGTCGCCGCATGCGCCACCTCCTACTTCTCGCCCTCCTCCTCAGACGCGCCCGACCACAGAGGCGTGCACATCGCCCACCTCATCGAGTAGCGCTCGTCCACAACCACGACTGCCCAAGAAGTGGCCACTGCTCCAGCTCATGCTTTGGCTCGGGCGCGGGCGACCGCGCGGCAACCTGCTCGCAGGCCAAGTCGGCCAGCGCCCCAGACAGGCGAGGCCACCTGGAGTGCTCCTCAACCTCGGACTACTCGATTGCCCTCCTTGTGACCTCCTCAAGGGCCGTCATGTAGCCCTCCTCGGCCTCCCCATCCTCCTTCTCCACCATCGATCCTGGTGGTTAAGCGGTGAGTGCATGCAGTGCACGGGGCGCACCCACGAAGCATGACCGGGAGCGCTGGTCATGCTCGTCGGTGAACCACATGTCCCAGCGCGGCGAGCCCACCACATACTGCGGGTCACCGCCCAAGCTAGCCTGGAGTTGAGCACGATGGCAACGGATCTCCAGCAGCCACGTGCGGTCTGAGGACAACACCGCCGGCACCGAAACCCTATTGGTGATCAGATGCCACCCGTGTGGCAAGTTGACGCCCGACCACAACACATGGATGCCATACTCCCAGTAGTGCTAGCACCCATGCACTGGAATGTACATCTGGTTGGGCACCGGCGTCGTAGTAGCCTGGGGCGTCGAGTTGAAGTTCGCCACGCGGTGGCACCCCAAGGACTAGTCGGCCTCGTGGTCATGCTTGTCGTGCTTGCACTTCCAGGACATGGTGGGCAGGGGCTAGGGATGGATGTCGGGGGCAAGGGGAAGAAGAGGACT
>NC_057814.1:614100997-614102284 GCF_018294505.1 Triticum aestivum
CCTCGCGCATGCATGGAATTAAATAGGACCAACGGGTGGTGGTTGGATGACCGATGCGTGGGCCCGAGCCGGATACTGAGCGGACGAGTGGTGCGTCCGTCTCATGTGTGTCTGGACGGAAATCCGGTCTGCGTCCACACGAACACAAGATGGACAGAAAATCTGTTTGCAGCTACGCATTGGGCGGTGGTTTTTACCCTTGCTGACCCAAACGAACACAACCGGACAAAATCGGTCGGCCGGTTGGAGTTGCCCTTACGGATGCCGTCACAAAGCCCGATTTGCACTCGCCGGCCTAAATGCCTCTCGATGTCCTCCTCCCTCGGCGGTGCCGGCGACTATCACGGTAGCAGCATGGCTTACCTCCACGACGGCTTCCCAACGGTGGCATGTGGATTTGCCGGCTGCGCACTTGTGGCTTCGATGGTCGGCGGGTATAAGACCGTCGTAGTGCACAGCCAGGGCATGACTATTATTTACAACTTTTTTTTTTCTGAACATGTGCTTACCAAGTGACCACTCAGCAGTATAATGACCACGGATGCATCACAAAAGACAGCAGCATCAAAAAAGACAATGGCTTCTGATGTTTAATGTTTATTGGCATGATACAGTAGATCAGGAAAAAGGCACAAAGGTGCGTGATTTGGACCATTTCAAACGATTAAATACCCTATTTGTTGTTTCACTCGAAGTGAACATCTCAAATCTGTACTCAAGATCACATAATGCTATGCTTCAACAGTTAATAGATGTCTCCATACAACAAAAATGATGCTATAGTTTTGGTACATTAAAATGTGTGATTATATATATACATATACTTACCCAACACAAATATCAGAAAATTAGATGTGCAGTTAAATGCGCGAGTTTGTTCAAGACAATCATGGCCGGAACTTGAGAGGACCATCTTACCAATGGCTTTAGGACTGACACAAGATGCACCTTCTCTTCATCATATAGGGTGAACTAGTTAGAAAAAGAGAGGAAACAAAGGATAATGCTCCGCTCAAGGCAATGTGCTACTACATCACAGAGCTCATTTGGCTCATCTAACCAGATATACAAGCACAAAGAGCTGTAAGGTGAAGAACATTCACCGCTGTCTAATTTACTTCCGGTGAAAACATGTCAGGCATCATCAAAATAAAACAACACAAATAGCAATTGATACCATAGACTTAACATAGTAACTAGTTTAGGGTAACTGACTGACATCATAGAGTGCATTAACTTCAATAATTAAAGGCATAGAGCCATTTGAGATTTAGCTAAGAGCACCCC
>NC_057814.1:614102655-614103984 GCF_018294505.1 Triticum aestivum
CTTGTCAATTCACACCATGAATCCACAGACGTAAGGATGAGAATCATGTCGAGGGGCAATTTTAGTGGCCGTGCATTGACCCTGCAGAGGAAACAAACAACCTTCGATCACTATCGCAACGAGCAAATGTTCAGCTGTTATGTGTTAAGAATGTTGTCACTGGCAAATAAAACACTACATGCTGAGAGTAAAAAGATACCCGACTGCAAATAAAATCAGATGAGACAATTAACTTCAGGTAGTCTAGAACCTGTTTTTTTTTTTTTGCTACTATGCAAAACAGATTGTTATCGTTGGCAGATAAAACATAATTCGTGCTGATAGCGGAAAGAAACAACAAAGTAAATAGTTTATGCCAAACCACAGGGCCAATAGATTCAGATGAGACATCTTCAGCTAACTTACAAACTTGAATACTTATACAATACAGAAGGGCATGATCTCAATAGAAAAGATTGAAAATTTTAAAAGAGCAATTTATTAGGAAAGGAAACACGTGTAAAATATTGAATTGCACACAAGTTATTCAGAAATATAGCATACTTAATAGCTAATAAATGGGATGTGTGCACAACTAAACGCTATAATTGGCATGCCATCGCCACAGTTTCGAACAATCTTAGACAAGGTTTAGCAATTATATTTTCGTGTCATCTAGGAGTATGCTGATACTGCATGCCAAACAGTATACTCACGAGAGTTATGATAAACATTGCATTCCACAGAAGAATATGCATTGAAGATGTTGTACATCTTTGCGCTTGCTGAGGCCTTCCGTGACAACTTCACTGACATCTTTTTACGCAGTGGCGCGCATTTGAATATAAGTATGTGAATTACTACACATTGTATCATTAGGGTATATAAGTAAAGCAAAGAATTACCTGTGATCTATTTAGGATAACCTTCAGCCTCTGCATAGACCTACAAATCCGAATCACCCCTAAGAGATGAAACATGAGTGCTCCGAAAACATGTCCATTCACTAGTAGAAAAAGAGGCTTCCATACGCCCCCATTAGTCCCCAAAATAATCGAACCGCGACCAAAGGGGTCTTTAGTCGCGGTTCGGGAGGAGACCCGCGACCAACTATCTGGGCCCAACGCGCTCGGTCGACAGCTGGCGGACGGGAGGGGCTTTAGTCGCGGTTGGCCTGGCCAACCGGGACTAAAGGTCCTCAGGCTGGCCCGAAGGCCTTTAGTCGCAGTTGGCCAGACCAACCGGGACTAAAGGTTAGTCCTTCAGTCGCGGTTGGCCAGACCAACTGGGACTAAAGGTTAGTCCTTTAGTCGCGGTTGGCCAGACCAACCGGGACTAAAGGGCCCATCA
>NC_057814.1:614104231-614121789 GCF_018294505.1 Triticum aestivum
CCTTTTCAGTTTTAGAAAAACCAAAAGAAAATGATGGAAATGTCAAAAAAATAAAATAAAATAAGTTTCTCATGTGATATGTGGTCTAGTTGTTGGGAAAATTAACAAATATGAATTTCGACTTTATTTGGAAAATCTCTCTGGAAATTCTTAAAATGGGCATAACTTTTGCATACGAACTCGGATGAAAAAGTTTTTTATATGAAAAATCATCTACTCGAAAAGTTACATCCGAATTTCCAGAAAACCTAACAGAAAAAAAGATACGGGGCTTTTAAGATCTAGAGAGGCAAAAAATTTCAAATTGTGGTCAAACAATGGTCAAACTAATTATTCTAGAATATTAGTGTTACTAAATAATTATTTTAGTTTTTTTTAAATTTTGGTCAAATCTGGTCAAACTGTGGTCAAACAATGGTCAAACTAATTATTCCAGAAATATTAGTGTTACTAAATAATTTTTTTTTTAAACAATAGTTTCAAACTCAAACAGTGAAATGTGTCACTTCATGCTCAAGCTAAATTCCTGAGGGTTAATAGAATTGACATCCTACTATTGTCAGGAAAACAACAAGTGCAGACTTGGAAACGAGGGAGAATAGAACCCGGAAGTTAAGCGTGCTCAGGCTGGAGTAGTGAGAGGATGGGTGACCGTCCGGGAAGTTAAATGATTTGGAATGATGAGGGGTGATTAGAGATTAGAGGTTAAATTGAGCAGTGATGAGGGTGGTGATTAGAGATTAGAGGTTAAAATAATTCAGAAATTTGAAAATAAAAAAAATAAAAAAAATTACCAAAAAACCAGGTTTAGGGGGGCTAAAACCCTAAACCTGCGGAGGAGGCCTTTAGTCCCGGTTAGCCACGAGAACCGGGACTAAAGCCTTTAGTCGCGGTTCGTAAGAGGCGCGACTAAAGGGCGGGGGGTCTTTAGTCGCGCATATTTAGTCCCGGTTGCACAGCCGGGACTAAAGGCCTTTGCGAACCGGGACTAAAGGCCCATTTTCTACCAGTGATTTGCTATGAGATGTAGCTCCAAAATAGAAAACTCGGCAATCATATGCTTCTCTATCTCTTGCGCAAAGGTGTCCCCTTCACTGTGTAAAGCATGCGAGCTCTGAAAAACAATTCGACGGGATGTATGTATATCATTCACAGATTTAATTTGGTGGAAGCTTTGCAGTAATATAAATTGAGCTGTGCCCTCAGCAGTACCTCTGGATTTATTGTTGTGCGACTTGGGTGTGTGTTCTGAACTAGTCCTTATATGTGCTCTTGGCGGTTTGCTTTATTTATAAAGCGGGGCGAAAGCCTTTTTCGGTAATATAAATTGAGCTGTAGAAGGGACGCAGATTTAGTCAGGTCTAAGCTTTGCACTAAATTGAGCCGAAGAAGGGACGCACGGCGTGGGCACAAATCTCCAAGCAAGGGAGCTGTCCTTGTCTCTCTGCCATCTCTAATGTCACCTGCTCTAGTCGCCAAATACCAAACACAATAGATGCCCTATCATAGGTGGCGTACCAGCAGTTCCACCGGAGCTTCTCCACCATCGGTGCGAAGACAGAAATGGCGACATCCGAGGCGATAAAGGACATGGTCAATTGCTTAAGCACGGGGGCGACGATGTTGACACGGCTTGTCCGCTTGTTCGAGCGGTCCACGACAAGCTCCTGCAGTAATGCCGAGCTGACGCTCAGGTCGCTCGTGTCATGCACAATTCTTCTGAGATGGAGTGTGTGCAAGCGCGGGCAGCAGGAGAGCAAGGGGTCGAGATCCGGGATCCTGCCCGACAGGGACAGCGTCTCGAGCGCGGGGAAGTCGACGCCGGCCGACACACGGAGGAAGAGGAGACATGAGTCCAGCTCGATGGAGGTGGTGCGGTGGAAGCAAGACAGGTCGACGTTGACGCAAGGGCTGTACAAGTGCCCGGGGAGGGCGAAGACGAACTCCTCCGGCGCGAGCCGCGCGGCGGCGCGCAGCAGCGAGTCGACGCCGGCGGTGTCGGGGAAAGGGTTGGGCATGCACTCGTAGGGGACGTGGATTTCCAGGATCGAAACCGCGGGTGAGTCGACGCGGCTGAGCGCCACTTCGAGCGAGGGGAAGGGGACATCGCGGAAGACGATCTCATAGAGGCGGGCCCAAAGGTGGCGCCACCGGCTGGAGAGGACGGCGGTGCGCGCGGCGGCGCTGGCGCAGGGGAGGCAGGCGAGGACGAGGAGGAGCAGGTCGTCTGGGAGGGCGCTGATGCGGTCCGGTCCGCCGCCATCGCCTGGGCTTCCTAGCTGACGACGCCCCGATCTCAACTCCATCGGAAGCTCTACAAAACAAAACAAAAACCCTACACGTTGGTTCCCCTCCCAGGGTGGCTCAGTCAAGCAGTCAGCAGAAAGCAGCAGGTGCCGTCCGGTCGATGGCGAGCAGCCGAGCACTGCTGGTCGTTGCGTGCTCCGGGGCGGCGGGCGAGGTGAGGGGAGCGGGTCAACCGGTGATGGGGATTGGGATCGACATCGACCAGAGAGAAGGGGCGCACGAAGAAGACAGCGGTTGCGGGCTTGCGGCACTCTCGAGTCTCGAACCAGAAGAGACGTACGCGAGATTAGATGGGCTGAGCTTGTATGGGCTGCACTTCACTGTTTCTTTCTCTTTTATGTTTCTTTTCTTTGTTCCTTTTTCATTTTCTATTTATTTTATTTCCTTTTCATTTTTTTCTATTTCTTTAACTTTTTTTGTATTATGTAAAAGTTCATTGTGTATTACAAAATGGTCGTCGTATATAAAGAAAATGTTCACGATATATTACCAAAAAGTTTACCGTGCAGTATAAAAATGTTCATCATATATTAAGAAATTGTTCAATGAATACTACAAAATGTTCACTGTGTATTTGAAATTTGTTCAGCGTATTTTACATAAATGTTCAATCTGTATTGGAAAATTGTTCAATGCATATTACGAAAATGTTCAATGAACATTCGAAAATTGTTAAACACATATATTCTTTTTTTTTGAAATGTTCAAAAAACCGAGCAAAAAAAACCAGGGCCGCTACAGTGTTGTCTCTATACATTTTACCTTTTTCTTTCTCAGACTATAAATGTAAATGGGATGGCCCAATTGTATCATTCCCCTGTACGAAGAGTACTCTTTTGGGACCCCCAGGGTCACTTTTGGTAGGCTGAGAGTGCGCCATTTAACGCGATGTCATCTGCCACCACGTGTTGTGCTCTGGACGTTCCCTTCATATTCTATTTTTTATTTTATTTTATACGTGTTTTAAATGATTTTTGGTTTCTTTTTGCCTTTTTGGTTTCCCTCGGGGTGTTCTTAGGTTTCAAACAAACAAAACTGAAAAAGGCGGAAAAACGCATTTTTTTTTCTTTTACGAGAGACACAGATTTACATCTCGTGGAGGAGGCACGGATTTACTTCCGCGAGACATGCCTCTCGAAAAAGGAAAAAAATATTTTCTTTTCTTATCCTTCCGCTTGAGGCACAGATTTGCCTCCCGTGCAGACATAGATTTGCTTCTGTGAGAGGCACAATCGTGACTCTCGGAAAAGGCTTCCGCAAGAGGAATAGATTTACTACTCGTGGAGGCACAGATTTGCTTCCGCGAGAGGCATAGTTGTATTTCTCATAAAACAAAAAAATAATATATGTTTTTCACCTTCCGCGAGAGGCACAGATTTAATTCTCATTGAGGCAAGGATTTGCTTCCGCGAGAGACACGGTGGTGCTTCTCGGAAAAGAAAAAAAACACATTTTTTCGTTCCGCGAGATGCACAGATTTAATTCATATGTAGGCATGAATTTGCTTCCGCGCGAGGCATAGTCGTGCCTCTCACGAAAAAGGAAAAAACACATTTCCATTTATTTTTCTTCTGCGGGAGGCAGAAATTTCCTTCTCGTGGAGGCACAGATTTGCTTCTCAGAAAGGAAAATAAAATATGCTCGCGGTTCGTTTTTTTTTTTTGAAAAAATCGTCAAAAAACCTACCAACATGGGGTCTAGTTTTGAAAATCTCGATGCGAGAAATTCAACGGTGAAAACGGTTCAAGATTTGAACGCACGGTTAAGAGACGAAATATTTTATATAAAACGAATCTACGAAAAAAAGGGAAACTCTCAAGGTTGCAACAAATGCCACACATGCAGTGCGTCACTTGTCACAACCTTGAAGGTGGGAGTGACCTTTGCAAAGAGTACTCATTAATTAGTGATTTCGTGCACACCCAATAGGTCCACCGCGGCAATTCCTTTTTGACCCTCATGAGCGTCAAAACGAGGTGGCTTCGCTAGGCTCGCCTCCTGACGCCCCAGTTTGGGCCGGCCCATGTCCGCACTGCTGTTTCTTCTCTTTTGTGTTTCCTTTTTTTCTTCTTTTTGGTTTCTGTTTCTTGTTCTTTCGTTTTTCGTATATTATAGAAAGTCCATTGCATGTTTTATATACAAAGTTGTTCATTGTATATTTAAGGAAAAGATGACCTATATTAAAAAATATTCAGCATATTTTAATAAATGTTCATTGTGTATTTTGAAATTTTTCAGCATATATCACAGAAATGTCCAATGTGTATTGAAATATTTGTTCAATGTATATCACAAAAGTGCTCGGTGTGTATTTAAATATCTGTTCCGCGTGTATCACAAAAAATATTTTAGTGTGTATTTAAAAATTGTTGAGCATATACTACTAAAATTCTCAATGTATATTCAGATTTTTTTTTCTGGTTTCAATAATTGTTCATGTTTTAAAAGTTTGTTTGAATTTTGAAATTTGTTCATGATTTTTTAAGTTATTCAAAAGCTTTAAGGAAAATTGTTCACATTTTTCTCAAAGAAATGTTAAAAAAATGGAATCTCGAAAATTTTGAAAATTTTGAAAAAAAATTGTATACATGTGGCTAACACCGCTGCTATCTAACGTGAGGTCATGGGTTTGACTCCGTGTCGTGCGGTTTATTTCCCAGACATTTTTCATCGGATGCCTGAGAATGGCCCGGCCCGTCTTGCGCGATGCTTCAGCGAAAGCTCGCCTATTGGATGCACACGGGCGTCCGATAGAATCTCACAGCCAGCCATGGCCATGGCCAACTTGGTACGAGCTTCTCACCGCAAGGGTGAGGGAGCGCGGCGGCAGCTCCGATTATCCTCCTATACAAGATATGCCCTAGAGGCAATAATAAATATTATTATTTATCTCCATGTTCGTAATTAGGTTTATATTCCGTGCTATAACTGCTATGGTTCTGGAGTCTACAATAACACGAGGCTAGGAGGAAGACTCATATGCACATGTGGAATAATAAACGGATAGATGTATTCCTAGTCTCGCCTCTAAGACTAGATCAAGTGTTGGATGATGGTTCTGTTTTTCTGATCGAGTCTTGTTCCAGTAACCCCCATTCTTGATTCGTACTACCACATGTCCCTACCATAGGCAGGGTATCGTTCAGTAAGTTTTTTTGTGCATGGTAATACATGTCTCATTCATATCATAAAGAACAAAGTACAAATCACGTAAGGACCGACATGACAAAAGTGAAAAGATAGTAGAACATCTCTGAGCTTGACACCAACTCTCGTCACCTGCCACCGGCACCACCACAGCAGCCACCGAAGAAAAAAATGACGGATCACCTCCTCATCCGAGCTCGACGCGGCTCCATCGCTAATATACAGCTTTGCGGACCTCCAAGGTGCCTCACCAAAAGTGAAGCCATTGTCGTTGAACGAATCAGACCGGGGCAACACCCCGGACACGCCATCGAACTCCAGATCTGGCACCCCACCACGACTAAGACGCCGAAGGAGGAAACCATACCTGTCATCCACGAACCACGAACCCAGCACATGTTTCGTCTTCTAGATGTCGTCGATGCAGACCACAATCTGCATCCGCTCCTGGACTACCTCCCAAGCTCCACGCCGACGCTGGAGCAAACGTCGTCGCAACGACGGAGCCTGAGGACACAGGTCCACCACGAGGATGCCGTCGTCGCCACGCCATCCTTACTTGAACAGACTGGTTTCCAAATCCATCCCCAACCATAGGATCGATGGCCTCGTTAGGGAAGGATACGAATAATCTTTATTCAGCGCTGTCATCGTCGCCGCCGAAGCCAAGACGATGAACAACCTAAAAACCTAGACTAAAAGGGAGTAAAAACGATCCACGCGCGTGGATCCGGCGACCCCCCTCACCACCGACGACCGAGGTCGCCAGCAGAGGGGAGCCGCTGGAGGACGGCGCTGAAAGATGGCCTTTCCTGGCGGCGGCTAGGGTTCCAGCCGCCAGGGAGGAGAGAAAAATGATCTGATAACCCCTTTCCTGCACACACCATACAGAGAGGCCATAGGGAATGATACTATTGGCCCTAGTAGTCATGTCACTTGGTCCGGGGGCATGAATGCCGGTCTGGGACCGAAGCTGAGTATTCATGCTATTGGAGGCCGTTGAGTGAGGCCTTCCCACTTAGAGTTTTACTTTATCGTAGTTTTGGGTGATTCCTGGCTTGATGGATTAAAGCTGGTATGTGCAGGTCAGGTGTGCTTTTAACCCAAAGACCATAATCGTAATTAGTCAACATCACGGGGTTGACTAAAGAAATCATTTACTTGTGGGTAAAGAGTACAACCTCTGCATAGTATAAGACCTATTCGAATAGTCGTGTCCACGGTTAAGGACTACAGTCGGTTGGTCAAGTGTATGTCTGAGTGTCAGTCTCCAGAGGAAATAATTAAATTGATCATGGTTCATTTGGCAGGATAATTATTGACACCACTGGTGCTATTATGAATATTATTGTTGACATCAATATTATTGTGGACTAACATTTTCCTCTTATGTGCAACCTTGAGTATCTCTTGGGATGGCTAGACTACCTGAGATACTCAGGGTTTTTTTTTCTGAGTATCACTTGGGATGGCTAGACTACCCGGATATTCAGCTTTATTTTCACGACCTCTTGACGCATCGCTTTTAGACACCCGCTTGGCATTTCTTTTCAGGACCTCTCGAGGCGTTGTTTTTAGACACACGTTTGGCATTTCTTTTCAAGACCTCTCGAGGCGTCATTTATGGACACCCGCTTGGCATTTTTCTTGGAATCCCTCGGGCGGTCCAACGCCTGATGTTCCATTTCATTTCCTAGATTTACTACTAAGATGATTTATTTATTCTTCCGCACCGTATTAATATTTATCATGCCATGCTATGATTTTCGGTCAGCACATGCATATAATTTAATTCACCATGAGCATATGCATCTGGTATATCTTTGTTCATCATGTTTGCGAGTACATTCAAACGTACTCACTGGCTTGTCCCTGACTATTGTCTTGGCCAGGTCACATTTCAGAGAATAGCACTACGAAGCCCCGCAACCTAGGATTCGAAGATAGCAGCCACGCGAGATAGGAGTTATCCAGATCAGTTGTTCCTGTGGGAATGGAGTCCCATCAACGCTGGAGATCCACGAATCGCTTCTGTTGTCCGCCACTAGAAATCATTGCTGTACTCAATGGACCTTTATGGTCTTGTACTCAAATTCTTGTAAATGCTTGGAATTCTGTACCGAGGGAGTGTGCACCAGCAACAGTAATCCTGAGGCTGGTGATGACACAAGGTTCATTTGTTGGGATTTTATGTCCCGAAAAACCGGCCCTGACAAAGACTTAGGGTGTTACTCCCAGAGATTATTAGCCCTACTCAGAGTGCCTTTGACCCTGGTAGACTCATTACGGATAATGTGCTAATAGCTTATGAGAGTTTACATGCAATAAAATAAAAAAAGGTGGGCAAAGATGGTTGGTGTGCGGTGAAACTTGATATGTATAAAGCCTATGACAGAGTTGAGTGGGTTTTCCTGGTAGCAATGTTGTTGAAACTGGAATTTCATGAGGACTGGGTTAAGATGATAATGTGATGTGTCTCTTCTATTGAATATAAGGTGAGATATAATTCAGTGGATACGAAATCTTTCAAACCCTCCAGAGGTCTTTGATAGGGTGACCCACTCTCCCCATATCTGTTTCTCCTATGTACGGAGGGTTTGATGCCCTACTTTCTCATGCGAACAGAGTGGGGACTTAATGGGGGTCAAGATCTGTAGAGATGCACCAGAGGTAATGAATCTACTCTTTGCTGATGATTCATTAATTTTGATGAAAGCTAATATTCAGAATGCAATGTGCTTTATTTATATCACTAAAAAAAATACACTTCCGTGATGATACGTGTTTGTCATAGTAGGTCGCGTTTTTTGTCATGCATGTACATCCATGACGATTTTATGATAGAATCAAGATAGTCATACCTGTGCTGTCGTATAAGTGTTCCATGACATTACCAAAATTATCATCACGGAAGTGTCCACTTCCATGACGATAAATCGCGCGTCACAGAAGTTCTTTCGTCAAGGGTGACCGACACGTGGCATCCACCGTAACGGAACGCCGTTAAGCTATCGGGTCGGGTTTTGGATCCGATAACCCGTTAACAGCCCCGACCAATGGGAAATTTCCACGTGTAAAATTCTTATTGGCCGGACGAAACATGTGTCAGCTCGTCAGTGGGTCAGATAGGCGCCTATGATATGTCGACACGTGCCACGGCCCACCACTGGCCCATTTAGCTTACAAAGCCGGCCCGTTTGACTTGATCAAAAGTTAACGGGCTGGCCCATGAAAAGACTGTTAACGGTCTCTTCGCAAATAGCCCATTTTACGGCCCGTTAACTCACGACCCGTTAGGCCCTAAAGGAAATCGGCCCAACAACGTCATGTGGGCCGCGAATATAACACCAGCCCATTTCACTTTCGGCCCATGTATGGCCCACGACGTCTTTTGGCCCATATGAGGCCTTCGTATCTTTCGGCCCTTTACGGCCCACGGTGACTCTAGCCCATAATGAACAGTAATTTTCTTTATACCCGTTAACGGCCCGTGATTTACATGGGTCGTTTCCAGCCCGTGTTAGCTTTCGGCCTATTGACGGCCCATACGTTCTTGGGCTCCTTTTCGGCCCTCGATTACTTCCGGCCCGTTACTGGCCTGTTCCCCTAATGGGCCAAATTCGGCCCATGGCAAGAGTCGGCCCGTTACTGGCTTGTTCCCCTAATGGGCCAAATTCGGCCCATGGCAAGAGTCGGCCTGTTACTGGCCTGTTACCCTAATGGGCCAAATTCGGCCCATGGCAAGAGTCGGCCTGTTTCTGGTCTGTTAACCCGTTGCGCCGTTTCCAGCCCGTCCTATATTCTGGCCCATTAACGACCCGTTATGGCTGTGACAGAATTAAGCCTTTGCTGTACTACGGCCTGTTACCGTGCTGGGCCGATACCAATTACGCCCGATTACGGCCCATGTAGACCCATTTATCCGACGGCCCGAGGCCCACCGATTACAGGCCCATTTATCGACGGCTCGTAGGAGACCCATGGATCCTACGGCCCGTATATGGCCCATGGTAGTTGTGGCCACTAGCAAACCAGGGAAAAAGAAGACTAGGAAATAAATAAGGCCGAAACTAACGCTAGGCTATTAAGGCGATTGCACAGATTACATCCACTCGGCATCAAAGATCGCCACCAGTGCAAATATAGGGAACACCCTACACTATACAAAAATGGCTTGCTGTTTTCTTCAGCCGGTGACTGCACGTTAAGAATAAATTTTGTATCGCACCAAAACAAATTACAACTATATAACAAAAAGGAAGGTTGGCATAAAACTTAACAGTCTAGCAGATAAATGCACCACCAGAAGTTCAGAAGCTCAGTTCATTTGACCTGACTGTTACGTTTTCATGTTGTATTGTCCGATGGAGCACCATAACCCTCGCCTTCATTTCCCCTAGGCTCCTGAACAACATAGCAAATGTATGATAGTCTGGTTTCAAAACCATGCATATCTTGACGACATTGAGCAATGTTTCTCCTTGTTTCACAAAGGGTCTCTGTTAGGGAATGGACTTGTGTCTGGAGCGCAGATACAACATTGCTTTGAGCTTGCATATCTTGATCATGAGGCAGTTTGGACGATATTGCCTTAACAACCAACCAAGTATTACGCAGGAACGTGCTTTTGGCACTGTTAGTGGACAGGTACTGACCCACTGCAGCAAGAGCTGACATTGCGGTTATAGTTGCCTCGCCACCTTCAGAAGGTGGCGGTTCCACCATTTTTTCCATAGCTCGCTGAAAAGTTGAGGTTTTACATTAGTAGTACCAGAACAGAAGATATTAAGGAGGCAGCAAAACCAAACAAAATAGCTTTGGTCTATATACAGAACTTATTCTGGTGAACCCATGTAAAATATTAGTTGTATTTTATTGCAAAGTACATAATAAAACCAGGTTCCAAACATATGACCATGTACTATCGCTAATGTATTGTCTATTTCTTCACATTGTATTGAGGGCTAAGGATAAGGAGACGAAGTTTATAATACGGTAAGCATAGTATGACATCATTCATATCACAAAACAACTATGAACAGACAAACAGGCAATTGTAACGTTGTGTGGGCAAGTCCAGCACGGAACTAGATTATGGGTCAAGATCAAAGGAACATCACTCCTCTCTTTTAAACCTTATAAGGTGCAATGATACGCTAAGACAATTGTGTATAAAATTGAAAAGAGTAATAGACATTGGCTGCAAACCATGCAGTTGAAGGCACAAGTCAGAGTAAGTAGTAGTTAAAAGCCATGAGGATTAAGGACTTACAACAGCGGCTTTGACTGGTGTAGTCATGCCCTTCTTCTTGCTGGTGTGACAGTCCTTGAAGATTTCCACAGCATTTGGTTCAGGTACTTTTTGGTCCTTGCGAGCTTTCCTCTGTATTTCGAACAAGTCAATATAGATCTGATAATATGGTACAGTGAAAAGAGTGAAACAACAGCTAATTACAAGAGCCTCGCAGTGTGCAATATAGCTACGAGATCCTGTCGTCTGTCGGAATTTCACTTTCGTACGGTTGGCCTTGTTCTTTGAACAGTTCACCTACAAGAAGATAGATTTGTGTGGCACATGCGTAAATAGGACTTCAATATGTGATCTGATCACATATATATAATGTACCTGATACTTCGGATCAGACCAGTGTTTAACAAGGCCCCTCCAGTCTTCATCCGATATATTTTCCACTGGAGATGTTTGGGAAAGTTCACTGTTAGCCTTGCCTTCAAAGTGAGTTTTCCTCAAGTTATACCGATACTGTCGCAGAGTAGACTTGAAAACATGGGTGCAAGCTTGTCTGGTTGCATCATCTTGGCTATCCAACTTGAACCTCATCTGTTGAAAATTATGGGAGTCTCATTATCAGCAACCTAGAAAGTATGGGACAGAGCAAGACGATATTACTAGTTTCCATACATAACCATACTTACAGATAAATGGTCGAGGAAGGTGTTGAACTGGGTTTCGTCTTTGTCATTCCTGTACTGAATCCATGTTGGGAGGATACGTACATGACACCTAACGGCAACCGCTGCCTCTGATACTAACTTGGCTGACTCTGTAGCATCACGTGGCCTTTTTAAACCTGCCTCAAAACGGATCTCCATTCTTCTTCCTCTAGATTTAGTTAACCTATCGAGCATTATCCCTGATGTTTGTTTCCTCTTGCGCCTAGGTGCTAGTCCAACAACGAACATAGGAAGTGTTAGTGTACATCAAACTGTGAGACTACATATAAAGAAGCATGCAACTGTAACTTGACTCCAGCAACTACCTTCTTGCTGTTGAAGCTCACAAGGTTCATCTGATATTGCCAACTCGTCTTGTGTCAAGAGTGCTTGGGAAGTAGTGTCAGGTGGCAAGGGAGCTTGGGAACGTGCTGCTAGCTCAGTTGACGCACGAGTAAGTCATGCAGCTGGTAGTACTGTGGTAGGTGTTGCAAGAACTAGGGTTGTCTCTGCTTGTTTGGTGGCAGCTATTTGTTTCTGTTTGGCTTTTTTTGCAACTCGTGTAGCATGGGATGTCGTGTTTGTAGAATTTTCCGCTGGACTTTGACCTTCTATTGCACCATCAGTACCAGCAGAATCTGCAGGATTCATCCGCTTCTCATTCCCTGCCATTCTATGTTTCTTCCTCTTTCTCTGTGCCATGTTAAGTCAAGCCGACAAGAAAAATGAATAACAATTTAGTTCTTCAGAACAAATTGATGCGTGATGCAGACGAACTGAACTTTGATGTTAGACAACCACATGATAGGAGGATGTAATATGTATGAAAAACAGGACGGAAGAGATAACCAGAACTATGATGTGTAAACTAAGAAGAAGACATTTCACCAAATTAGAAGCAATGCAATGGAAGGTAGACACCATATGAAAGATGCTACAAATATCGCTCTGCCAAGTTAACAGTGTCTCATCATAAATGGCGTTTAAACAAATGTGAAGCAGTATAAGAAATAAATCATATGCAAGATGCAAACAACATCACACTACCATGTTAGAGGTCTCTCGTCATTAGTGCCATTGCATATTCACAGCATTGCATATTCACAGCTTATGATGTGTAAACTAAGGAGAAGGCATTTCAACAAATTAGAAGCAATGAAAGCTAGACACCATATGAAAGATGCAACGAATATCACTCTACCAAGTTAAAATTGTCTCGTCATAAGTGCCATTTCAACAAATTAGTAGTACAAGCTAGAAAAGAATGTGATATGTAACCTATATCACACTCCGAAGTCAAACCTGTCTTATGATAAGTGATTGTTGCAGGTTACACAACAGTAGTAATTTGATGTAAGAACATGGTGTGATAGACAGATATTGTATGTTCTAGAAACAGGAACACGTGTCTTATTCAAGTATAATGTGTAAAGTAAGCAGATGGAATTCAACAAAATTAGAAGCAATACAAGCTAGACATCACACATAACATGCAACCACATATAACAGTGCCAAGTTAGAGGGAGCACCGGTGATGCTGCACTAGGGGAGACGTGCTCATCATAAACACAGCTTTGTTGAGTGTCTATGCATGTGTTGTCTTGGAAATCATCTTGGGGGTGTGGAGGAGTAGAAACTGTAGAGGCCCTCCGTTCGGAAGGAGCACCTTTATCCGCTGCCTTGCTAACTTCCTTCCGCTTTATTGATTTTGAATTGTCAAGTAAAACCGACAAGAAAAAGCAATAAAATTCTCTCTTAGAACTCATTCATGCATGATACTGACAATCACTACTTTGATGTAAGGCAAACACATGATACCAGGATGGAATATGCACGAAAAACAAGACGGCATGGCATGTTCACAACTGTTTGTGTAAACTAAGCAGAAACCATTCCAGCAAATAAGAAGCAATGCAAGCTAGACACCACATGAAAGATGCAACCAATATGACTCTGCCAAGTTAAAAGCGTCCCATCATAAATGGAATTTCAACAAATTAGAAGCAGCGGATGCTATAAATCATATGAAAGATGCAACTAATATCGCACTGCATATACTAAAGGTGTCTCGTCATGTTGATTGATGCGGGATACAAAAAAACAATAGTTTTATGTAAGGACATGCTTAATAGACAGATGTACTATGTACTAAATACAGGAAGGCATGTCACATTAACAGGTATAATGTATAAGCTAAGCAGACTAGCACATGCAGTTTAACCAGATTGGAAGAATTACAATCTAGACACCATATGCGACATGCAACCACATATCACGCTGCCAAGTTAGAGCAAGCACCTGCGATGCTAGTGTAGGGGAAATGTTGTAATCAACTACAGAGCTACGTTCACTATCTTCATCTAGCATTTCTGTTTCTTGAGAATCATGTCGGGAGGCTGACGCTGCATTCTTTAAATGAGGAGTAGTCCCCTTGCCTGCCTGCCTCGTCATAAGTGATTGATGAGGGATACACAAGAACATTAGTTTGATGTAAGAACATGGTTAATACACAGATGTACTAGTATGTACCAAAAACAGAAAGGTATGTCATATTCAAAGGTATAATGTGTAAGCTAAGCAGATGCAATTTAACCAAATTGGAAGCAATACAAGCTAGACATCCGGCTGGAGTGGTGAGCATGATCATCTAGTACCTGAGAGCCTGGTGGGAGGCGGGCTGCTTCGCCACCATCGCAGCTTTTTAGTTGGCTTCCAGGTGATGCCTATCTTTGCTGGGCTTGTCACTGGCTCGGCCAGTGCCCTGACTGGCTATTTGTCTTCTGGTGCTCACGGGATGGTGGTTCATGTAAAAAAAATATTTCCTTATCTTACCGACTTCAGCCTTTCGAATACAAGCTAGACACAATATGGAACATGCAACCACATATGACACCGCAAAGTTAAAGCAAGCACCTGGGATGGTGGTTCATTGCGAGTGAGGTCATCAACTCCAGAGCTATGTTTACCGTCTCCATCTGTTGACACTGCACCCTTTATAGCGCTGTAACGTGTCTTGCCTACCCGCATACGAAGCTGGAGCGACTTCTCTCTTTTCTTTTTGGCTTCTCTCATGGCAGCAGAGTCTGAAATACCCTTGCATAAAAACATAATAGTGAGAGTAAGGGTGAAGTGTGTGCAGAACTAGTGCACTGTAAAAGTAGCAGATAGCAGGTGGCCGAAAAATAAATGACAGGAGACATATGATAGCTCTACAACATTGCATGGCAAACAAAATTAGATTCTACTCCGTATGATTTTGTAATATATGAGCACGGGAAATGCAGGTACTCCTCCAGCACACCACCACATGTGGTCATATCTAAGATAAAAGCCGGCTGAAAATAAATAGGTCAGTCGATTTTTTTAATGAACCGTCTGATCTATAAGGAACGGGCAGATGGCCCTCGTCTACCTCCCGCCAGTCACTGTTGACGATCTTTCTCGAACTGCCAGCGACCACCGGCCCATACCCCTGCCTCCGCCGCCCCGCCCTCCCATCGACCTCACACCACCGTCGTGCTTGGCAGCGCCCCCAGGCCATCCCTTTAATCACGGCCGACCTCCATATCGGGCGCCAGTAGCTCTAGGCCGCACACGCCCCTAAGATAAACACCAACGCGCTGCTTCCCCGGTGTAATAGGCGTACTAGCGCCTGTTACGCTGGGGAATGCTTCCGTTAATTGGGAATCAACTGGCCAGAAATTGAAATTCAAGGGGGCGACGGACCTCTAGCTAAGGTGAAATAGTATATGAGGAGAAACCTTGTGCATCGCGAGTTACTAGGAACATCTAGTATCAAGAAGAAGCGGTCAACTAGTGTCTTCTGTGGGATGAATACCGTGCAAGCAGAGACGTAAGATTTGCACGAATAAGGGAAGAGGAGTACCTTTTTCGGTTGCCGGTGTGGTCACCTCCACATGTCGCGCCGATCTTCTTCTTTTTACCGGGGAAACCGATGTTCTGGAGGGTGCAGGCTTGGACGAACCCATGGCCAAATTATTGACTGTGTTGCCATGGCCGTATGTCGGCGGAGGGGAAGCAGATCCGAGGGGGCGAAGGACGGCGTAGCAGGAACAGCTCCGGTGCGGTGGAGGGTGGCGAAGTTGGAGCGGCAGCGGTGAGGCGCAGGACGGCGTGGTTGAACTGGCTCGGGTACGGACGGCTCGGCCTCGGCTTCAACTACTAGCCGTGGAGGGCGTTGCGGTTGAGGTTGCGGTGGACGACGACGTCGGGGTATCGGCTCCGGCATGATGGAGGAGGGCGGCGGTTGATGGGTGGGATGGGGTGGCGGACGGAGGACGCCGGGGTTTCGCGGCTGGTGGAGAGGTAGTTTTGGTGCCCACGGAGTACGAATGGGGAATTGGACGGGTGGGGGGAACCATGTTTCGGTCTGGGACGCGCTTGTTTTTGGCTTTTTTGAACAGAAGATGGGACGCGCTTGTTTGAAATTTGGGGAAAGTACAAACTTTACCCCCTCTTAAATTTCGGACCTACTGCGGGTCGGGGGTAGGATGGTAATCCCAGGTGTCCCAAATAGTGGGCGGGAGCGATTTCGGCCGCGTGCATGTGTGCTTAGGCGGCCATTGTGTATGAATGTTTTTCGGATGCGGTTGCGTGGCGTCTAGATGAAGCTACAAACCTACCCCGGTTTAGACCTTTGGACGTCGGGCCGGTAGATTTTACGGGTCGGAGTTATTAGAAAAGTAATTTCCCTGTACTACCAAACATTGGTCTCACGCGGTTTCGGGCGAGTAGAGGCTCTTTTGGCGCTTCGTTCGAAATTTTGAAACACAAGCATTCACGTTTAGAGTACTCTTGAACTATGAGGATTGACCTAAATAGACAACGTTATATTTGACCTTGTATGTTTGAAAACCTCATTAAATTATCCGCTTCTTTTTGAAATTTTGACACTTGAAAATCCTATAACTATGATTATTTTGGAATGGAGGAGCTAAATTTGAATATATTTTGTACACGACTACATATGCTATTATGTACAAAATCAGAGCAAAGATTGGTGCCCCCATAATTTAGGTATGGTTTACAAATGCCATGATATCAAATTCAAATAATTTAATGGACTTCATGTTGAATTCGATTTTTTTAAACCACCTTAAGTTGAATTCAAATGTATGCTAGTTCATAGGTAGCTATTTATAATGTCCATTGTGTAACTTTCGTATGTATAATGTGCTTTACACACACACAACATGAACTATACTCATGTTTATATTCGATTGCTAAAGTGATGCATTGTCTGGAGTTCAAAATACTAACTATGTGGATCAATTGTGTCGAATAATAACATAGGCATGCTCAAATTCGATAGAATCTAGATGTCTGATGGATCAATGACCGCTCCTTAGGCGAATTGCAAATATCATGATCCCATCCTAATATTTGGATACAATTTATATCTTTAATCAATGTGTAGAGCAGTCTTTTACGTGTAGTTTCACTCTCCATCGGTGGTCTCTCACACATGCTCACACACTCTCTTCCGAGGTGTCTTTCTCGCACACATGCTCTAGATATAACCCTCCCTCCCTCTCGTAACCATTTACAACTGTTTTCACTAACCTTTATCACAAGCACTCTTCCTCTCGCAAACATACACACGCACAATCCTCATCGACCCTTTCTGTATACATGGACCTGCCTACGTGCCTCATGTACGCACATTATCTTTACGCCTGTCTCTCACGCATTGTCTCACACCTCTCTTCCTAATCGACAAGTACGATTCTAGCGGAGCATTCTGTAGGATGCCCCTTAAAGTTAGGTTGGATGAATAGTAATATCAGAGATAAAGGGGTTACCTTAGTCCGAGAACCTAGGGTTACAAATCCTAGCCGGCTTTGTCAGTGGACACAGAGTCCTTCACAATTCTGCTATCTTTGTCTTGTACGACTAGTCATCCATGGGTCTTCCTAAATGCGTCACGGGCCGACCAATGTGCCGCAGGACGGAACCGAACGAAGGGCCTCACCTCGACCCACCGGACCTCACGCGGTGACACACCCTCTGCCCCCACGTCTCATTATCTTCTCACACCCACACATACCAACACAAACACCACACACACAGAAAATTTCTCCTGGTGCCTCTATTCCCTC
Source organism: Triticum aestivum (assembly GCF_018294505.1). Classification (NCBI taxonomy): domain Eukaryota; kingdom Viridiplantae; phylum Streptophyta; class Magnoliopsida; order Poales; family Poaceae; genus Triticum; species Triticum aestivum. The sequence goes on from NC_057814.1 coordinate 614,121,757, forward strand.
CCCCCTTGCATATACACACTCAAGGGAATGGAA
>NC_057814.1:614122221-614130917 GCF_018294505.1 Triticum aestivum
TGCTATCTCTCCCACGCCCCCCCGTCGGCCCCTCTATCCATGCCTCTCTCGAATACGTAATACACACACATACCTCTCTAGGCCCCGCCAAATGCATCAACTACACATTCACACATGTTACATCACGTACCCCATTGATCTAAAAAGCCCTCTCTTCACGTTTATTTCGCATACAACATTCCTTTTGAATAAAGTGTGGCCAAAAAATTATTTTAGAGTTTCTACATACATACAACATTACAAAGTTATATGGAGGAGTACGAACGCTAATTTGCATTGCATGGTGCCCACAATGATATTTATTCCGCACTGTGAATTTGTATATTTTTATACTATATACAAAGTTAGTCAGAATAAAGAGAAACGAAGAGCATCTCTCTCTCCATCGCATACCCCCCCTGTACGCCCCTTTCACGTATGCACACAAAACTATCTCCAGGTCCTCTAAAAGTAAGCCCCCAGAAAATTCACGCATGTTTCATCTTTCTCTCGCGATATATGCAATGACGATCATTGTATTTGAAGCGAAAGCACGATACGTACATTGGACTTCAGAATCCACTCATTACGGTCACCATTTACGTTTAGTGGTTATTATACAGTCACGGGCTCACCGTACAACTCTGTATTTGCTCATGACATGACTAGTTGACCAGTTAAACGCTCCACGTGGCACCTCTAGTGTTGCATCACATTATCTCACTACCATCGTGCCCACCTGTTGACTTGTATCTACTCTACATCTACACTCTTATAAAATACATAAAATACACTCTTATAAAAAACAGAGTTGGTGATGATGGTGTGCCTGCCATCCTGCAATATAGGCCGTCCGATTTATATCTGACGGATAGGAAAGAAACTATGGCAATTTTGCAAAAAGGTACCCACACACCTCTCCACATTTGCAAATAAGGCATTCCCTCATTCATCCTTTTCTCTCACAAGATAAACAAGTCATACAAATGCATCTTGATGTTACGTGCAACGCACGGGCATCTTGCTAGTAAGAATGAAAACAAACGACAAAAAAATATTTGGACGGTGATTCTAAGTCATGACCGCGGGCACAGCAGACAAGGTGGCCTTGTATTGGTATGTTGAGCCGTCTGTTTTAACACACAGGAGCTAGTGTGGTGATTATACACACACGCACGCATGCACACGAACTGCATCCACGCAACACTCACACAAACACATGCACCCACGCACGCACGCAACACTCACACGTACACACGCAGCCACGCACGCACGCAACACTCACACGCACGCACACAACACTCACACGCACACACGCACGCATGCATGCACACACCAGTACACCACACGACCAACACACACTCTCACGCTCAAGTGCTCAACCTACACGTGCATGCGCACACATCAGGCCCTGACAGACACATACACAACCAGGTGATTCCCGCGCACGGGTTGGAGCCTTGTCGCGCGTGCGTAAATTTGTGTTTATCTGACCTTTTGCCTATGCGAACTGATAGGTGGGACCCACAAGGAACGTGGTCAATTTAACTAGTCAACATGGCGCCACGCAGACTATTTGGCCGGTCAACAGAGTGCAATCCGATGCTGAACTTAGAGCAAGTGACCGTATAATCACCGCAAAACATATATAGTGACCGTAATCAGCTTATTCTGAAGTTCGGTGACCGTATTACGCTTTTCTCTCTGTAGGCCCTCCAAAACTACATCTCTACACGTTCTCGCATGTTACATCTAACAACTATGCAATATAGCACTACTACTACACTCTAACACAATAAATCATATGTGTTTTTAGTTTTACTAGATATCATATTGTTACTTATAATTATTCAGTTTGCATACATTAAAATTGCCTTTGAAATGTATGGACAGTATCATCTACCGCGCGGGAAAAATTCCGCCCTTTCCTGTTTAATCGGGTTTGTATCGATGGATCGTGCGAAACAGCAAAACTATAGTACTATACAGTACTACAAGTGACAGTTCACTGGGCCGTCGTGTCGTCTACTCCTCCGTCGTAAGAGTGGAGCGCTCGCTTTCATAAATCTTCTAGTCCCTTTCGCCGACATGTGGGACATCAAGCTACCGGGTCCACGTGCCATACCGGAATACAGTGCAGAGCACCCGGGGTGAAGCACCCCAGTCATGGCGCCGACGTAGTAATGAGCAATGAGGCGTCAAATCACAAAGCTGCACCTTTCCCGCAGTTAAGTTGGAGGGACGAAGCAACCATCACATCATTTCACTCATTGCTGAATCCGCTTCTCCCTCATCTTCTTCAACTTAACCACGTGTTGCTTCTGCCGTTGTTCTACCTCATGTGGGACGCGGATCGGCTTGGTAAAGCACTGACACGTGGGACCGCATGTTAGCAAACCGCCAGGACAACGTCCCCCAAAAATAAGAAGCCTAATCCTAGACTTACAAAGGGCTACGTAGCTGCTACGTATACTTTCCATCTAATCTATATATGCCCCCCTGATTTTCAGGTGGGGTGGGCCTAATCCTCTCCTTTAATCCAATCAAATAGTCCCACATCACATCAGTTCGTAACTTTACGTAAACCATTACGTGGATGTAGCATTGCTCAAATAAGAAACCTCCCCCGCCATCCGCGCGGCAAAATCACCTCCTTTTTACTAATCATGATTCTATAAATTTTTAGATCAATATAATTGAGATTTGTATAGATAGCACACAGGAGCAAAACCAAGTGGTACGGTTAAGGGCATCCACAATGTGTAGCCAAATGTGAAAATAGCTTTTGGCATCGTGGGAACCATTGTGGACGGTGTTGCCAAAGCCAAAAAGATGGAACCGAAGCTCCCTGATTGATTGATTGAAGGAATAGAAAAATGCAACGGCTCTCCTCTTTCTCCCATGCTTGGACGCATGTAGTAAAGTATAGAGCACAGAGTCTACTCCCCTGTCCCTTCTATCACAAATCACAAAGCAGTGAGGTGTCAAATCACAAAAGCACGGATGAAGAAACCATCATTTCACTCTTCGCTGACTCCGCTTCTCCATCGTCTTCTTCGAGAAACCATCTCACCGCACTAGTACTCCTAGTAGTACTAGTAAAGGACTTCCTGGATGCAAATAAGGCGGTTGTCTCGGCTTGCAGGCGGCACTTGCGAACGACTTACCGTGGTCTCCCTCAATGGTGTTCTCCGTCGAACGCACTTCGCCAAACCACCCAAAAAAAGATATCGTCGACGTCACCGCAATGGGGAAGGAAGTCAAATATAGTTACTACCTCCATTTTGTTTGTACACAAGGCCAGTATATCAAAATTACAATTTGCAAAGGGCCACTAACACTAATCGAGGCAAAATTGATGGGGTTAGCAACCAAGGACATTAATATCCCCAGCATGCATGCGGAAGTAAGAAGGTTGGTTTGCATGGCGTTGCATTAATCAAGCGATGAGGAGTGAGATGGTTAGCTCTTTGGTATTTGGAGAAAAAAATACGCATTAATTGACACGTGAAACGAGGATTTGTATCGATTAAATCCCATGAAGGAAAACCCCGCCTTTCTTTTTTAACACTAGTACTCCTAGTACGTACGTACTTATCCTGTTTGGGTCTAGGCCTTGCATTGCCAAACTTCGCCACACATTTTTGCCAAGCTTGCCTAAAGTTTTCAAAATGAGAAGGAGGTACACTTGCGCACGACTGTCACGGTCGCACCGCACCCTCACACGGTCGCTCCTGCACGCCGCGGTCGCACCGCACCCTCACACAGTCGCTCATGCACGCCGCAAACCCAACCAAGGGAACGCACCCTCACTGACACGTGCTGTCGCATGTGAACAAACCAAACTCAGCCATTCTATCGCTGACACATAATTTTCGTTCATAGAGTATGTTTATCCAACTGCATGTTGGGGTGTATCCGTACGGCCCGTGCGGTGGTCTGTTGGGGAAGAAGAAGAGGTGAGGAAGAAGGAAAGAAGGGTTAGGAGACATAGGATATTCATCAAACCGCCTGAAATGGTAGACTGACCCAAGTCAGGCGACTTGCATAACAAATATATGTTTTTACACAGCAAAAGATCCATAAAAACAACAACATAAAGAAAAACTATCACTGCTCGCGGAAAGAGACGGCCTCGTCGTCTTTGGCTGCCGGCGCGAACCAGCCGTCGCTGCCGACGTGTGTCTCCGCACCATGGTTGTCCTCGGCCTCCAGCTACTCGTTCAAGCGGAGCGTGTGGGCGCTCTGCATGGACGAGAGCACAGCCCGGTTCAAGTCGAGGACGTCCGGTTCCGCCTGCAGGAGGGCCTCGATGGCAGCGGCATCCGCGCGCTCCGCGTCGAGTCGAGCCTCTGCCGCCCGGTTCAAGTCCAGGACGTCCGGTTCCGCCTGCAGGAGGGCGTCGATGAGAGCGGCATCCGCGCGCTCTGCGTCGAGTCGAGCCTCTGCCGCCCAGTTCAAGTTCAGGACGTCCGGTTCCGCCTGCAGGAGGGCCTCGATGGCAACGGCATCCGCACGCTCCGCCTCAAGTTGAGCCTCCGCCGCCCGGTTCACATCCACGACATCCGGTTCCGCCTGCAGGAGAGCCTCGATGGCAGCGGCATGCGCGCGCTCCGCGTCGAGTTGAGCCTCTGCCTCCCGGTCCTCCTTTAGTATCGCCATGTTGAACCGCTGGTCCGCCTGCACCATGGGGGACTCGGACGCCGGCACGAAGTCGACGTCCATCGTCTCATACCCATCGGAGGCCTTCTGCGCCGCGACCTCCGCCATGAACATTGGATCGGCTTCCTCCTCCTCATAGCTTGGCTCCAGAGAACTCGGGGGTTGGCCCGCCGCAAAGCGAGCTTGGGAACGGAGGTCTGTGGCGCCGACCGCCGCCGCGATTTCTGCGCGGTGCTCCGGCGTCAGCATCTTGTAGTAAGTGATCTTGCGGCGCACCATGGCTTTTCGGCGAACTAGGGGACGCTTGATGCGGGCTAGGGGATCGAAAGGTGGGGGAATGGGCTGGAGATTTGGTGTGGTTTTAGGGCAGTGGCTGGCGTAGGCCGAGCAGCGAAGGTTCTGGTGTGAATAGTGGTTCCGGTGACGACCGGTCAATCGGTTTTGACTGTACATCGCTCTTGTCGCGTTCGCGATGCAGCCCGGCACGCTGGACCCTCCACGTCGCTCACCGAATGGAACGCGCTTCGTCTTGTGTTTTCGCTCGCTTGTGGGACCGCAGTTGAGAGCAAACCGACGTCTCTCCCCCTCCCCCGCCCGCGTCATTTATTATACCACCACTCCCTCCATTTTATGCGGAGTAAATAAAAACAGAGGGAGTATACTATGGATGAGGATCCCCTGACGTGGCCGAACCCATTGAGTAACTGACATGCGGGGCCTAGCAAGCATGGGGTCCGCCAGTAAGTGACCGAAAGGGAGGGTAAGGCAGGGATACCTATGTCAGAGGATCCACTTCCACTATACTACTTTGACCAAATGTTAGAGTAATAATATATGACATGCAACTTACACAAATGTTAGAGTAATAATATATGACATGCAACTTACACAAAGCATACAGGGTCTAATGCGTTTTTCGAGGCTAACTTTGACCAAATGTTAGAGTAATAATATATGGCATGCAACCTACACAAAGCATACGGTCAAATTCGTATGTGAAAGGAGTTTCCAATGATATAATTTTCACATTATACATCTCATGTACTATTAATCTTGTCAATAGTCAAATTGGAAACCATCTCGAGTACAAATCTAGGAGTACTTACGAATCTAACAATATTGATTGGGCGTTGTTGAATGTTGATACCTTTTTGATCAAAGTAGAGATACTTTGACTACACATAAAACGTATATGTAAACTAGAAAGGATAGGGGGAGTATATTGTACGTTCAAAAACGAAACGAACATTGAATACCCTTTATATATGATTTGCGGATGCTATGATCACCGGTTCAAAATTTTGAATCCGCCTTAGGTATCACGTGCCCCCACTCGTTCCCTCTCGATTTCATCTCGGGTTCCGAAGATCTATTGAAAGAGGACTAGGGTGGGTACATGCGAATGATACTCGGCGGAATGTTCAAATGAGGCATGCGGGAGGATGGACTCGACTGGAGGGCGACATGATCGATGGAGAAGAGGGTTGGAGAGGAATGAGAAATAAGCAAACGCCACATGATTATACTTGAACGGCTCAAATAAACAATAAGTTGTCTCGCTTGGCCTACATAGTGAAAGGCCTAATGCGCAACGCGGAGCACTGACGCTCGAATATGGCCGGGAAAACAGGGAAACCGACATGTGGGGCACACCCGTCGGGACGACGTAGCGCAGACTAGTCCAATGGAGGAGCTGGCCCACGACCTCCTCGCCACCGACAACCGTTCATGTGGGTCGTTGGGGCCAACAACGGGGCGCAGCTCCAGCACCGCCTCTGGACACGGCGACCGCGGTGAGCGACACGCTCATATCGTCGCTAGACACGGTCGGTTTCAGTGTGCCGAGGGTGGCGTTAGTGTTGTGGCACGACCAACGGTATGTTTGGTTTGTGCCCAAGGTTGCCCCATCAAAGCATTGGGTAGCCAAAATTTTGGTTGAGGTATTGGTTGCCCATGATTTGGCCGACATTGGCAAGAAAAATGAACTAGAGTTGGCTAGAGTTCATTGGCATGCCAAAGAAATGGCAACCATCCAAACAAAGACCAATTTTTGGGTCATGACCAAAATTTTGGTTGAGGTATTGGTTGCCCATGATTTGGCCGACATTGGCAAGAAAAATGGACTAGAGTTGGCTAGAGTTCATTGGCATGCCAAGAAAATGGCAACCATACAAACAAAGACCAATCTTTGGGTCATGACCAAAATTTTGGTAAGGTGCACTCTGTCCACAATCCAAACACACCCCAACACCCGGCTCGTCGAGGATGCACGGGGCGCCGCGACACGTCCGCGGAGTGGTGTAGCGCGGCCAACTGCATCCTCTGGACCTGAGACCATGCCAGGTCGTCTTGCTTTTTCAATGACATGCGGGGATCGCATGTGAGCAAAGGGCATCTCCAACATTGCCACGACCGCAGCTGACTACCCTGGCACACCAAAACCCTCATCCCTCGCGCCGTCGCGCGGTGCGTTCCCAGTCGGTGCCAGCTGCCCGCATTCATGCCGTTCGTTCGTATGTCATCGTTAAGAGGCTCGGTGCCCGAGGAACCAACTCCGGCGACTTAATGACGCACCCAGACGCTTGGCCTCACCGGAATGCGCTACTTAAAGCGGCAACGCCCAGCTAACCTCCACACTATAGCGCATCGTCCTCCTACCTGGCACCACATCCGCCATGACCGCAAGTGCGAACGCTCTGCGGGAGAGCTTGTCTTCGGGGATGAAGCTCGAGGTCGCCGCCCTCGCTCAAGTCGCCTCTCGCGACGCAATAGCGGCGTAGCCGGACGCGACCGCACAAGCGGTGGCCACGCTGGCGGCCGACGACGGGAGCACCGTCAGCCATGCGTCCTACTTGCCGCCGTCCAACGTCCGGCACCGCCGAGGATGAGTAGGGCATGGGAGGCGGCAGGGCATGGTGTGCCAACTGGTCGGTCCGTATCCCGTGTTCTACTCTTCCTCGCCGGAGTCCGCACCTTCACTTCACGGGTCTTGAACCCTGCCCCCATACATAGAGATCGCAGATGGAGGACGTCGGTCGCCGCCGTAGAATAGGTTTAGGGTCGGGTTTCTTTTATTTTTCTGTCCTATAAAAGTTCGAAATGTAATGAAAACCTGCCGTGTTTGCATTAATCTCGGCCGGTGTATATGAACTTTCACAATAATATACATATTGTAGGAGTACTAGCAAGATGCCCGTGCGTTGCACGGAAGATCAAGATCTTGTGGGAGAAAAGGGTGAACAAGGGAAAGCCTTATCTGCAAATGTGGAGAGGAGTGCGAGTAAATTGTCATAGTTTCCTTCCTATCCGTTAGATATAGATCGGACGACCTATATTGCAGGATGACAGGCACACCATCATCACCAACTCTGCTTTTTATTGAACCGAGACAAATCTAACATGCGAAGTAAAATAAACACATAGGGTCTATACATACACAAATTATCTTAGGCACTCCAATAGTACGTCCACTACACATTCACGCATTTCACATCTTTCTACATCTACGGGAACCTATGAAAGGGTTAACGTAAATTGCCTCTCTCTCTCCTCCCCTGATTTTCATGGTGGTGGGCCCCTCCCTCCCCCCAATCTACAATCAACAGCTCACACGTTTCACATTACGTTAATTACATAACTGGGATTATGTAGGTGTAGCATTACTCGTCCTAAAAAACCCAACTAAGCCAACCTCCCAGCATATCGCGCGGGAAAAGACCCGGCCGCGCCGTTTTAGTCGGGATTACCGGATTACTAGTAGTAGTATCGATGGATCGCGCGAAGCAACAAATTTTTTTTTGAGGGGGCGAAGCACCTAGTTTAAAAGGAAAAAAGGCGGTACACTCACAGCACTCCTGTCGCGGTCGCATTGCACCCCACACACGTTCGGTCCTGCACACGACTCACGCAAACGGAACGCGCTTCGGCTTGCCTCTTCACTGACACGTGGGACTGCACTTGGAGAAACCGACCATGCGCCAAACTCCCCCCGCCCACCGCGCGAAAATCCTCCCCCCCCCACACCCAAAAATTCCCCCCAAATCCGATTCAACCGC
>NC_057814.1:614131350-614142015 GCF_018294505.1 Triticum aestivum
TCCATTCGCTCCGCCAAAGCCGCCCTCCCCGCCGCGCCGATACGTCGGCGCCGCGGTTCGGCGATCCTCTCGCTCCCACAGTACGCTCTCGTAGACTACCGTCCTCTAGCCGCGCCTCCACCTCTGGCTACGTTCTTGTGGAGGCGCACGGCGGTCAGCGCCGCCACCGCTGGCGACGTTCGTGTGGAGACGCACGACGGTCAGCTTCTCCCACGGACGCACATTCTAGACTGAGGCCCCGTTCATGTCGGTGTAGCGCTGAATGTTAGCTGATAGACGCTGTTAATCTCACTGTTTGCCGAAGTAGTTTACTGTCAATATGCTCTGCTTAAGAAGCTTCCTTGCCCTGTTCTGCACTCAATCTGCTTAGCTGAGATGGCATGCCAAGGCCGATTAGTTGCTAAAATATCATGCCATATATTTATTGTGACGTAGATTGCCATGGTCTAGTAGTCAATCTGTTAGGTGAAATAGCTCTACACCGTTTTATACTCGATCTTTGTTGCTGCGATGGCCTTCGATAGTTCGATGGCTGTGTGCTCGGCCTCATTGACTGCTGAAATAGCCTGCCATAATTTGGCACTCAAATATGTTTGCTGAATTAGCTTTACATATATTTCGTTACTTAGATCTGCTCGTCCAAATATCTTGCCATAGCTTTAGACATCGACCTAGGTATTTTTTTTCTGGACTTCATAAAAAAGCATATATGTTTTTCTTGTAATATCTAGTAGAAGAACTAATTTGTATGTCTAACAGATGGACAGGACTTGGATAACTTCTACTCGAAGATTCTCCGCTGCATATGTCGAGGGGGTTGAAAACTTCATGAACTTTATCAGAGCTGAGTACGGTGGTCCGAAATCAGATGTGCTCTGCCCGTGTAGCAGTTGTATGAATTCAGTTACAAGACCCCAGTCAACTGTGCAAAATCATCTACACTTGTATGGGATGTCGGTCACATACAAGTATGGAAAAAGCGGTAGGCGTAAGCGAGGCAATTGGCCTTCGCCTAGTGCCTAGACGGTGCCTAAGCGCCCTAGGCGCGGCCTAGGCGGTAATATAGCTTTTACTCGTAGTGTATTTGTGATTATTATATGGGTGTTGATATTAGTTTAGGGCATATAAATAAGTTAATTACCATCTACTGCCATTGAAATATAACCCATTTGGCATATCAGTGCAGTGTGTGGCATGATTTCTTGCTTGGGTAGGCAATTCTTTGCTTGCCCTACCTAGACCTCCATTTATGCCCTAGGCGAGGCATTTGGCCATTGCCTAGCGCCTAGGCGTGCCTAAGCGCCTCCTAGGCACTGCCTTTTCCAACAGAGGTCACATATACTAGGTGGGTTCATCATGGTGAAGCTGTGAACGTCAATGTTATTGACTACGTAGAAGCAGCAGATCACCATCTTGATCTGCCTGATGCTCAGATGGAAGAGGAGGAGGAGGTGGTGGTGGCGGAGCCAGTGAGTTTGACCAACATTGAAACAATGCTACGAAATGCTCGTGCATTCCGTGAACTTTCACCTGTAGAAGAAAAACGGTGGGCCCGCATGTTGGAACAATGCAACGTTGCTGTCACCCCAGGAAATAAGCTGTCAGTATTCTCAGTATGGTCACCTTTCTTCAGGTGAAGACATCTGAGTGGATGACCAACAAATCATTCGATGCGATGTTGGCTGCTTTCCGCAAATCTTTCCCAGATGCGTCTGAGCTGCCACACACCTACAGTAAAATGAAGAATTTCCTTCGTGCAGTTGGAATTGGATATGATATGATCCATGTTTGTAAGAATAACTGTGTTCTGTTCCGGAAGGATTATGCCAACTTAAGTGAATGCCCGAAATGCAAATCATCAAGATGGAAAGATGGCGATGCTGTGAAGAGGATTCCTCATAATGTTCTGAGACATTTTCCAATTACACCAAGATTGCAGAGGTTGTTTCATGATGCTGAAACAAGAGAGGATGTACTGTGGCATTCTAGGAACCAGGAGTACAGAGATCAGAATGTAATGAGCCATCCATCTCATGGTAGTGAGTGGAAAAGCTTCAATGATAAACACAAAGAGTTTGCTGCTGACCCGAGAAACATTAGACTTGGCTTAGCTTCAGATGGATTTAACCCATTTGGCCACCAGAGCGCCACATATAGCATGTGGCCAGTGCTTGTTATCCCTTACAACATGCCTCCAAATGTCTGTACCAAAGAATCAAACTACATGATGGCCTTGCTCATCCCAGGTCCAAAAAGTCCTGGAAAGGATTTTGATTTGTTCATGGAGCCTCTTGTGGAGGAACTTCAACAGCTATGGAAGGGTGTTCTCACTCGAGACCTATATAGCAGCCCACCAGCTGATTTCTTTCTACGTGCTGTTATAATTTGGTGCATCCATGATTATCTGGCTTTGGGCACTATGTCAGGGCGAACGACACATGGTTACAATGCATGTGTTCGCTGTGACAGGAATCCGCTGTCATACGCAATACTTAGCAAGATCTGTTACATTGGACACCGTCGTTTCCTTGCCAAGGACAAGCCGCATCCTAGAAAATACCCAAGACATGTGTTCAATGCAAAGCATGAAAACCGTGATGCGCCAAAGAGGCTCACCGCCGATGAGTTGCAAGTGGAACTAGAGAAGGTCAGGCATATTACACTGGGAAACCATCCTGGTAATGGTAGCGGGAAAAGGAAGCGTGGCAGGGTAGAAGAGAGATTATTGTTTACCCGCAGGTCCACTTTGTGGGACTTGGAGTATTGGAAAGATTTGGATCTGCGGCATAATCTTGATGTGATGCACATCGAGAAAAATATATGTGACAGCATTATCGGCACACTTCTTAATATTGAAGGCAAGACGAAAGATACCTTAAAATCTAGGATTGATTTGACACACCTGGGTATCAGAAAGGATTTGCAGGTGCAAGATGAAGGTAAACCACGGGATATGGCACCAGCTGTGTACGTCTTGGACAAGGTAAAAAGAAAAGAATTCTGCGAGGTCCTGTCACGTGTGAGATTCCCACATGGATTTGTTTCCAACCCTGAAAGGAGAGTCAGTGCAGATGGAAACAAGGTACAAGGGTTGAAAACTCATGACTACCACGTCCTACTTCAAAGGGTTTTACCTGTTATCCTTAGAGGATTGGGCCGCCCTGACTTATACAGAGCAGTTGCAGAGTTGGGACAATTCTTCAGGGAACTCTGCAGTAGGAATATCAGGATAGATGCTTTGGAGCGTTTTAGAGACAAGATACCAACTATCCTATGCGACCTTGAGAAGATATATCCTCCAGCCTTCTTTGATGTGATGGTGCATTTGGCTGTTCATCTACCTGATGAGGCACTACTTAGAGGTCCAGTACAGTATGGCTGGATGTACCCTATTGAAAGGCGGCTAGGCACTTTCAAGGGCTATGTTAGGAACAGAGCTAGACCTGAGGGTTCCATTGCAGAGGCCTACATTGCTACAGAAGCGTTGACATTCTGCTCAAAATACATTGAAACAGCTGATCAGCTTAGCAAAGAGGTGAGTGAAGACAATCCCGGGCTCAATGTTTTCGATTATTCTGTTCGAGTTACAGGGAAGAGTCGACAAGAGGACAAACCTAAAGATTTGGACAAAATGGTTTGGTATGTGTTGAATAATTGTCCTGAGATACTACCTTATATCAAGTAAGTGCAGTACTGCAGCTTATACATCGTAATCTACTAAACTTGTAGCACATTCATATATGTTTAGATGTTTGACGCGATCACTATGTTGTGCAGCATCTACAAAGAGGAGTTACTGCCGCAAAATCCAAGAAACATTGACAAACTGGTTATGGCAGGATTTGCGAAATGGTTCAAGAACCATGTAAGCTTTTGAAGTGCACTGTCAGTTTTTTAATATATTGAGTACATAAGATGATCAGCTTGTCTATTTTCTAACCATAGGTTCAGAAGATGCGGGAGGATGGGCAGGCAGTTGATGATGCCCTTTACTCACTAGCAATGGGTCCTGATACTCGGGTAAGACATTATGAATCTTGCGTTTTTGAAGATGCGCGCTACAACACCCTTGCACGAGACGAAGGCAGGAAGACACAAAACAGTGCCATCATGAGCACGGATACGTATGACAAAGAGACAACTGAAATGTATGCTAACATAACAGACATTGTTCAGTTGCAGTATATCTCCAGTTTCGAGGATCATCGGTGTGTGGTTCTGTTGTGCTGTCGTTGGTATAACCTGTCTTCCAGGATCGCAAAACCCAGAGCTGATGATTATTTCAAATCCATCAATGTCAAGGCGGCGTACCAGACCAACGAGCCTTTTATTTTGGCAAATCAAGCAACACAGATATTTTTCTTGGAAGACACATTTGCACGTAGCGATGACTGGAGAGTATTGCAAAGGTTTGAGCAGAGGAATTCGTTTAATGAAGTTGCACAACAAGATGATGCTTACACTGCTCCTGATGTACAAGATAACACAGATGTTCTTAATATCTTTGAGAACCATCACGTCAATGACGCCGGCAAAATTTACACTATTTTTTCCATGGTGAAAATATTTAGTAAACGCAGATGGTATCTATAAAAGAATGCGAATGCATGCAAGTATATGGAGCGCAGCCTACTTGTTTGGTTGAAGAAGCTGCTGCCATGCATAGAAGCACAAGAAACATGAGCTGATTGGAAAGCTACTGACATACGCTCTTTCCATGTTGTAGAACAAGGTTGTTTTCCAAATTCTGATTGCCGAAACAATGCAAAAAACACAAAAATCAAACAAGCTGCCATGTTATAGCTAACACAAATTCCAGAAAATTGCCATGTCAATGAAGGTGAATTTGCCATGGCAAAAAAAAATTCCATCAGAAAAATAAAAAGTATAAATTGCCATGGCAATAAAAGTTAAAATTTGCCATGGTGATTTATGTATATTTGCCATGTCAACAAAGTTAAATCTGCCATGGCAAAAATAGAAACGGAAATTTTACCATGCCAATATACTAAAAAATTGCCATTCTACAAACTAAAAGTAGCCTTGTTCTTAAAAAAGGTAAACTGTTGATGATCAATTTTGTTGTGTACAGATACATGGCAAGTTTAGACAAAGTTTGTAATCTAAAAGTGATGGCAAATGTACATATCATGGTGGTATGAATTTTTTGGGGCACTAGTCACAAAGGCAACTTTATGGAATTCATAGCATGGCAAGTTTCATATCTGATCACATGGCAAAAATCGTAAAAATCATTTTTTTCTCACCATGATATCATGGACCAGCAGCAAAAAAACGACACTAAATGGAAGCAGAAGGAGAACATTGTGAAGCATCATGGTCCCATTTCATTCTACAGTTTCAAAAATGAGGAGGCATTCGTTTGCTTAGAGGTACAATTTCTCGAACCTATTCCAGCAATTCCCCTGGACGGCACACCAACACCAGTGAAATTGTTGTCGTCGCCCAATCCCTCCCCAAGCCACCTCTCCCCCTCTGTCCAGAGCAACTACATCGCACACCCTCTGAATTCAGACAAAAATTCAGAAGAAAACAGGACTTACCGGAGGCCGAGTTCCGCACCTGCGCCGCCCACGGGGATGGCGCCGCCGAAGGGTAGGACGCCAGGACACGTAGCTCCGCACCTCCGCTGCCTACGGCGCTAGAGTCCGCCGTCCACGGCGCAGCCAGGAGACGCTCGTGCCGCCACATCGTCGATCACCACCACCTGCGACATCCCTTACCGTAGGTCATCATCAGGACCCACAGCTCCTCCGTCACATCTCCTCACCGCCGTCACCACCTCGAGCTCCCCGCGCTCGCGCTCGAGCTCCCGCCGGGATACATGCCGCGGGCATCGGTCGTAGCATAGCCCAGCGGCCTCCTCCACCTCCTCCCCCATCCCCGAAGTCCAGCCTCGCTGGTCGCCTCCATCAAAGCCACGACGCGCGAGCTCGGCTCCACTTGTCCTCCTCGAACGGCCGTCGTGGACGCACTCCTCCTCAAGCGGTGGAGAAGGAGGGAGCCACGTATGGCGGCGAAAGAGGTTGGGCGCCGATAGCCGCGACCAGAGGAGGGGAGCTGATGGAGACATCAGAGGGACGAGCGGCGCTGCCGGTAGAGCGCGGGGGGTGAACACGCCGCCGGGGGAGAAGAATCCCGCGCAGGGAGGTGGGCGGGCGGTCGGCGTTGGAAGTGAGTGGGGATAGACAGGATAAATGAGCTGGGATCGTTCGCGATGGGGTGCGAAAACGCCGAACGCCCTGGCAATCTCACGTCGCACACCAGGACGCATTAAGATCTATGTAGCAAATCGGACGATAATCAACGCGTTCGGCGGGAATCCTTAAAAATCAGACGTTCGGGAGTTATTGATCCCGATAATCAATATACTCGACACTTCCCATCCGAGTCCCAGGCAGCTCGCGTACGGCAAGTTGGTGGTGGGATCGGTGCCTCCTCTCCCTCCCCCTCTCAGGCTTCGAGAGTTGTCTTTTTTGCGAGAAACTTCCAATCTATTCATCGGTGTGTGGTTCTGTTGTGCTGTCGTTGGTATAACCTGTTTTCCAGGATCGCAAAACCCAGAGCTGATGATTATTTCAAATCCATCAATGTCAAGGCGGCGTACCAGACCAACGAGCCTTTTATTTTGGCAAATCAAGCAACACAAATATTTTTCTTGGAAGACACATTTGCACGTAGCGATGACTGGAGAGTATTGCAAAGGTTTGAGCAGAGGAATTCGTTTAATGAAGTTGCACAACAAGATGATGCTTACACTGCTCCTGATGTACAAGATAACACAGTTGTTCTTAATATCTTTGAGAACCATCACGTCAATGACGCCGGCGAAAAGATTGCCTGTCGTGCTGTGGACATACAAGAGTTGATCAAGAAGAAGCCAACGTTCGAGGACGTTGAGGACGAAGAAGAAGATGACACTGTGGGGAATTACGATTCAGACTGATACACATGGCGAAGATGTTGACGCTGCTGCTGCGGATGATGATTACATTGCTTTTGTCGTATTTGCCTGTCAGAAGACGTTTTTTTATCTACTATGTGAAATTGTGTTTGCTATGACAACTGAAACCTGATGAACATGTTGTTTAGTATTTTGCTATGAGAACATCACTTGTTATGTATGCTGATTTGTGTTTGGTGATTGTATGACAACTAAAACATGATGACATTGTTGTTTAGTTGTACTCATATTTGGTTGTGAAACTTGAATTTGTTGACATAGTTTGTTGTTGGACTATAATTTGCTCGATGCCTTCGAATGAGAACAAAGCTGACCCGACAGGGCCTCTGCTATTTATTTATTATATGAGCAAAAGGGGATACCCCCTGATTTCCGTTAATAGAAATCATTAGATGTTCACAACACTACGCCCAGCCTGCTACACAGGTTTCATTCATTACTAGTTTCAGCAAAGTGCTCATGTCGTAGCCACTGAATACATCACGAGTGCTACATACACTGCAAATAAAGAGACAATCATCCTACAGAGCACATCGATTTTACCCATTATCTTCACAAGCTCTTTCATCTCCTCATTGTTGTCAAGGTCGTTCAGCAGCTGTTGCTTGGTCACTCTTCTGCCGTTCCTTCAGTTACTTGTCCAACACCCCAACCTGCTGGTATTGGGATTCCTCGGCTAACCAAATAATCAGCGTAGTTGCATTCCCCCACATCAGCAACTTCCCAGAAATACAAATTACACGAATCTTCCCTTTTCTGCACAAATCAAATTGGAAGATCATCAACCAAACTATTAAAAAAATCAGCAACTGAAAGCAGCAGAACAACACTTAAGCATATTATTACCCCATGATTCGGGCATTTGTAGAAGACTCGGCCAGGGTTGCGAATTGTGGTTGAGACGCGACGGATGACTCTGCATGATTTGCAGTAGTGGCACCACACCAACGGCAGCGGGTTGCGATGAGCAACCGGCTGCGGTGCACGTGCCGGCGGGGGTGTGATGAGACCCACAGGCGATGGTACGGGTGGCGACTTGGCGCATATCTGGTTGTTGCCTGCTGAAGAGCAGGTGGACGAGCAGCCAGCGGACATGGTTGCTGCGGCCAGAGCTTCTGATGCTAGGCAGAGTAAGTAGAAGAGGAGAAGCGAACGTTGGATATGTCAGTTTCATTACTTGCAGAGTAGCATAGCACCATATATAGTCATAGTCTAGGTTTGGATTCGAACCAGCTACAGGAGCACGTCTTTCTTTTTTCTAAAACTCGGCAACGTCTCTTTACTGGTACACTAGCTTGTTCTGTACGCCTTCCCAAGTCTTTGATTTTCTTTCCCTTTTTTGCGAGGAAGGAAGGAGGACAAAATTGAGAGTTCCTGGGACTCGAACCCAAGACCTCTCAGTTGAAAACCAAGGGTGCTAGTCACTTATGTGGCGAACGTTCCCTGTGAGGAGGACGGCAGACGAACGCATTTTCCTCGCAGTTTTCTTCCTATATATAAAAAAGTATGCTACTTGGTGTCCGCTTAGTCAACAAACGATTGTGCCAACCTTGACCGTTGTATTGACATTCAACGTCTGTCTCGTTTCTTCAGTCTCTTCTTCCTCGAGCCGCCAAAGCCAAACCAGCGCCGGCGGGACCGCCTGCTCCGGCCTCCCACGGCTGGCTGTGATCTTCCTCGGCTCCTGTTCGTTCCCGTCCGAGGCCTCACCATCATCCTCCGCCTTGGTTCGCTCGCCGCGGCGCCGCCCTCCAGTGTTGTCAACATGGTCAACAACCGAGAGGAATAAGGAGATGACTGTACATGGTGAGGATGACAGTAGGGACCCAGCAGCGCGCGCAGTAATTTTGTTTTTTCGGGACGGAGAAGGGTATCAACTGGGTTGTGCGGGACCCGTGACCCGTCTAGCCTAGGCTTTTATTTCATATGTTTAGCACATGACCAGCCGAGTTTGTTTTTTCCTTTCTGAAAATGGCTAGCCAACTATTTTGTTTTTTGCAGAATAATCAACGTAGGCCTACTTGCTTTTCTACGCCCTGCTGGGCCGGAAATCTTTCAAGACGAGGAGGGATGCATTTTGCCCAGAAAATGGGCTATAAGTAATAAGAAATGGGCTATAAGTAATAATAAATGGGTTGTAAAATGAAAAAATACAGCAAACAGGCAATTAGTTCCAAAATATTGTTTCTTTCGGATTTTGATATTTTAAATTTCATTGTTTTTGTGCGGGTAAAATTTCATTGAATTTAAATTAAGGTATATTTAGATTTAAAATTAATTTGAATCTGGCTAGAAATTTCGGGCTGTATGCTGTTTGGGACAGATTTGGAGGCTGACTTGTGGGTCTACTAGGTTGACGTGTACTTTGGCTTTGTCAACTTAGTCCACAAACGATTCTAGCAGCAGTGACCGTTGGATGTTAATCCAACGGCCGTGCTGCTTCTTCAATATCTGATCTTCTTGCTCCAGCCGCCCAAACCAGCTCCGGTGGGACTGCCTGCTCCCGCTTCCCGTGGCCGGCTGTGCTGCCGCACAGGCCGCACCGCCCCACCCTACTTCATTGCTGGCCAGGCCATTCCTCTACTCACCCACACCTCCTGTTATTTTCCGGCGACGGCAGCCGGACCAGTAAACCCTCGTACTCCCCACCGCGTGGGCAACCATTGCCGAGTCTTCCCCGGCTCCGTGTCGTTCCCTTCCTAGGCCTCGCCGTCGTCCGCCGCCATGGTGCTCTCGGCGCGGCCTGGTCAACGTGGTCAACGAACGACATCCATCGGCCGTGGACTATACGCGCAAAATAATGATTCCTCCACCTGACAGCTGGGACCCACCGGAAGGGCCTCTGTATTTCGCGAAAAAAACGTTCCCCCCGCTGACATGTCGGACCCACCAGCTATATCTTCGCACGCAAGGAAGTGCCTCCTTATTACGCACAAAAAAAAGAATACCCCCTGCTAGCTGGGACCCACCATAGTGGGAGGATGACTTGTGGGCCAACTAAGTTGACGGGGACGGAGGGCTTTGTCAACTTAGTCAATATGAACGATTCTAGCTCCAGTGACCATACGATGTCCATCCAACGGCCGTTGTGCTTCTTCAACCTCTGGTCTTCTTGCTCCAGCCGCCCAAAGCAGCGCCGGTCGTGCCGCATGCTCCTACCTCCCGTGGCCGGCTGTGCTGCCGCGGAGGCCTCACCACCCCGTACTATTCCCACCGCTGGCCAGGCCCTGCGGCGACGGCAGCCTCACACCGCAGCCGAACCAGTGAACCCTCGTACTCCTCTCCACGCGGGCTTCCACTGCCGCGTCTTCCCCGGCTCCGCGTCGTCCCCTTCCTAGGCCTCGCCGTCGTCCACCGCCGTGGTGCTCTCGGCGCGGCCTGGTCAACGTGGTCAAGAAACGATTTCCATCGGACGTGGACTGTACGTGGAGAGGCTGACAGCTGGGTCCACGGCCGCAGCAAGGAAGTGCCTCCTTATTGCGCGGAAAATAATGATTCCTTCACCTGACAGCTGGGACCCATCGGACGGGCCACTGTATTTCGTGAAAAAACGTTTCCCCCTGACTGCTGGGACCCACCAGCTTCATCTTCGCACGCAAGGAAGTGCGTCCGGAAAAAAAAACGATTCGCCCCCCTGACTGCTGGGACCCACCAGCTACACCTTCGCACGCAAGGAAGTG
>NC_057814.1:614142808-614223165 GCF_018294505.1 Triticum aestivum
CGAGGGTCCTGTTGATCGGGAGGGGTGTGGCGTACCGCAAAACGGACGAAACGGGCCTCCTACGGTCGAAACGGGGGGTCCTGTTGATAGGGAGGGGTGTGGCGAACCGTAAAACGGACGAAACGGACCTCCTACGGTCAAAATGGGGGTCCTGTTCATCGGGAGGGGTGTGGCGTACCGCAAAACGGTACTCCACGGGATACTGTTCATCTCCACCGTCGACCTCCTCCAGCCTCCACGGGCTCCTGTTCATCCAGCCTCCACCGCGCGCTACTCCACCGGCTACTGTTCAACCACCCCTCCACGGGCACCCCTCCACCGTCTACTGTTCATCCAGCCCTCCACACCACGGGGTCCTGTTCATCCAGAGGCAACGCCACCGCTCACTGTTCATCCACCCCCCCCAACGCTCACTGTTCATCCAATCGATCAGCTTTAGTTAGCAGCAGTAGCGAAGGAATCGCTCGATCGGTTCAGTTAACATCCATCGATCGATCGCTCAGGTTCAGTAACGCGTAGCCTGCAGTGCAATCGCTCGGGTTCAGTTAGAGCCCCAACGCCTCGCTCGGGTTCAGTTAGAGCCAACTCCTCGCACACACGTGCGTACGTGTACGAGAGAAACGCGCATCGCTCGGCCCCCGACCTCCCACCGTAATCGGGAACTCCCCAAAATTTTCCTCCCCTCGCTTCTACCATGGTTTTTTTCGTCATGGACGGCCCAAAGAATGTCATGCAGCTGTCTCTCCGGCCCGCCCAAGACGAAAAGCCCATTTTCTGTCATGATTTTTTCTCATAGAAGTAGGAGCCCACCACATCTATGATGATCCAGGTTTTGTCACAATTATCGTCATAAAAGTGTCATATGTATGACAAAAAAAATTCCGTTCGGCCCAAAATGTCACGGATGTGTCTTTTTTTTGTAGTGTATTATGCTCCTTCTGGGCAGCTTATTAGTGTGGACAAATCAAGAATCTTTTTTAGTCCTAGCACCAAGGTAAATATGAAGGCTCAGGTGTGCTCTTGTCTAAATATCATGACAGAGGCCTTGAATGACATGTATTTTGGACTACCTGCTACTCTTGGACCAGAGAAAAGTGATAGATCAGTTAATTATGAAGCTTACGGGGTGGAAGGAGAAGTGTCTCTCTTTAGGACAGAAAGAAATTTTGTATTAAGTCTATTGCTCAAGCAATACCAACTTATACGATGTCGGCCTTTCACACCACGTACTAATTTGTTGCAAATTAAAAGTACAAGCATTCACACCACGTCCTCTATAAAAGGCTCGTCATTTCTTTGCTTCTCCTTCACACCCCACAATTCTGCCAATAAGACGACAAATTCCAGTATCGTCTGTATCGATATCGACACATCATCTTGCCAAATATGAGGTCGGCTACCCTGACGCTGCTCCTGCCAGCAGATATTTGGGTGTTAGTAGTGTGGATGTCTTTTTTTTTTCTGACACAAGTGATGATAGATTAACTGGAGAAGGATTCATAATTTTGTAATGGTGACAACTGCCCATGATCTGCTGGCGTTCTCGCTTACCAACTCTTGCATATGTTTTATGTATGTGACGATGTGTAACCTCTGTTTATACTTGAGAAATCTGGTGTTGTTCTTGCTTCAAAAATCTCATTTCCTGCTTGTGCAATATGTTTCTGCAAGTGTATTGGAAATGTGTGTATGTGTTCAGCTCTGTTTCTTGCTTAAAATCTCATCTCAGTTCCTGCTTCCAAGTGTCCGTTGAAATACCCTTGCAGTAGAGCCCAGCGGCCAAGCAGTGCTTCCTCGGACCGTCGGATGGCGGCGGCGACAGCGGTTTGATCCAGAGCCATCGAGGCGAGTTCTACCACCTCCGCTTCGACGACCCAGTTTGAGGCGGAATCAATCGGAGCTCATCGGCTACTAAGCTCGGCCCTCGCGGTGTGCTCCTTGCATTCTTCGTGTTAGAAGGGAGAAAGAGGATTGATGAAATAGTTGTTGTATTGCTTGAGCCTCGTGGGAATATATATAGGAATACAATGATCAGCTTGAAGTACAAGACAAGGCAGAGTAATATCCTACGTTATCCTATCTTTCCTAATAATCAAGGACCTCGATAAGGACCGAACGTTCGGCCTGGGCAGGCCCCAGACGGAACGAAACGTTCGATCTGGGAGCGCACTCTACCGAACAGAATCGTTCGGTGCAGAAACGCTACAGCCCGAACCCCTCCTTCACGAGCCACTTGCAGGTAATAGAAAGCGGGCCAAAAAACTGGGCCCAGCATAGGCACACAAAGACCCAAGTATTAAAAAGCTAGCAATTGCACACTAGGAAAACAAAAGCACACAAATTCCCATGGCAACATTTACACGATTCTTCCATGGCAAAAATACTTGTATTCACATGGCAAATTTTAGTTTAATTTGCCATTGCAGAATTTACTCTATTTTTGCCCTTGCAAAATTTACATGGCAAAAGTACTTTTATTCACATGGCAAGTTTTGGTTTAATTTGCCATGGCAAAATTTTATCTATTTTTGCCACGGCAAAATTTACTCTATTTTTGCCATGGCAAAAATACTTTTCTTCACATGGCAGTTTTAGTTTAATTTACCATTGAAAAATTTACTCTATTTTTGCCATGGCAAAAATACTTTTATTCACATGGCAAGTTTTAGTTTAATTTGTCATGGCAAAATTTACTCTATTTTTTACATGGTAAAAATACTTTATTCACATGGCAAGTTTTAGTTTAATTTTGAGGTAAATACATCAGTGGTGTTTGAACTTGCCATGGATGTGCACTTTAGTGCCTGAACTTGCAAAATACATTGAAGTGGTTCCATAACTTGACATGGACGTGCATATACGATTCAAATGGTGTTTGTATACATCCGTGAAGCTAAGGAGGCGGGCCAGCATGCCATGGGGCCCGCTGTCAGTGACAAGGGTGTGTGGCCTGTTTTTTTGGAAAAAACCCTGAAATTATTTTCTTACCATAAGGCCCTCAGGGAGAAATCGATAAATTATAAAATAAAAACTAGAGTATAATTATAAGATAAAAAAATAAAACTGGTGTGCTGGATCGAACAAGCGACGTACCAGTCAGAGTGCATGCGGCTAGCCACTCGACAACTTTAATGATTCATAACCTTTATAAACATTTGGCCGAACAAAATAAATAAAGAGAATTTAATAATCCAGCAAAAACACCATCGGATCTGTGACCCAAATATCGGACCAAAGCTTATAGGCACGGATGCCACTCCAACCATTGAGTTGTCATGTATCAAAAGTACAAGTACTCTTTATGACTGTATAACAAACATAATTTCAAAATAATGAAAAAAATCTTCATGTCACTTTAAAAATAATTCACGTGTTATTTTAAAACATATTCATAAAATTGAAAATATTTATGAATGACTAAAATGTTTATATGATTCAAGTATTATTCATGTGAGGATCCGTAGTCTAATGGTGCACTGGGCTTGTATTTTTTTTAGAAAACACACAAACTTATATACTCACTCCGTCCCAAAATAGGTGTTTGAAGCTTAGCACAACTTTGTACTAGAGTTAGTATAAAGTTGAGACACTTATTTTGGGACGGAGGGAGTACTATATAAACTTATTAAAACAACACAGTTTTTTTTAAAGCATGAACACGTTGATATACTACATAAATAGTTTGTTAAAAATGTGAAATTTTAAAATTATATGAGAATTTGTTTAAATATATGGACATTTATAAAATTACTTTTATTTTTTATTAAAATGCGAACATTTTTTCAAATTATAAATTATATTCTTAATTTTTAATTTTATTATGTGTATTTCTGTTAAATTACTGCATAGGTATTTTATGAAATGATATGAACTTTTTAACGTAATTTGTTTTAAATATATGTATATTTTTTGTAACATGATAATAATTTAAGTAATTTTTAGAAAAATTAAATGAAAAAGAACAAACCCGCTGAAAACTGAGCCACACTGTGGTCCATTTTAGCCACACGGGCTCGTTATGTTATAAACCTAAATTTATCATTTTACCATTCGATGTCGCCAGTTGGAGTGGAATGTGCGGCCATATAGCCCCTGGTTGCAGGTTCAAACCAATGACAGTGTATTGTTGGACTATTTTTTTAATTTATGTTGTTCAGTTTTATGTTTATAAAGTGTATGAATCCATTCTTGACACTAAATTTGAATGGGTCGATTGGCTAACCATGCACACCTACGCGTGTGGTTCAAACCCCGGACCAGTTTTAATTATTAATAGATTAATAGATTTTTTAATTTATCAATTTCTCTTTGAGGGCCTTTTGTAAGAAAAAAGTATTCTAGAGGGTTTTCTGCAAAAAACCAGGCCACATGCCTTGTCTCTTACATCCTGGCGTGCCTCGTCAGCGTCATGGACGTATAAAAACAAGATTTGAACCGTATATGCACGTCCATGCCAAGTTGTGGAACCAGTTCAATGTATTTTGCAAGTTCAGGCACTAAAGTGCACATTCGTGACAAGTTCAAGCACCAGTGTTGTATTTACCTCTTTAATTTTCCATGGCAAAAAATAATTTTATTCACATGGCAACTTTTAGTTTAATTTGCCATGACAAAAATTGCTCTATTTTTGCCATATTACATTACATGAAAAAAAATACTTTTATTCACATGGAAAATTTTAGTTTAATTTGCCATGGAAAAAATAACTATGTTTTTTCCATGGCAAAAAAGATACTTTTATTCACATGGAAAATTTTAGTTTAATTTGACATGGCAAAGTTTACTCTATTTTGCCATGGCAAAATTTACACTATTTTTTCCATGGTGAAACTATTTAGTAAACGCAGATGGTATCTATAGAAGAATGCGAATGCATGCAAGTATATGGAGCGCAGCCTACTTGTTTGGTTGAAGAAGCTGCTGCCATGCATAGAAGCACAAGAAACATGAGCTGATTGGAAAGCTACTGACATACGCTCTTTCCATGTTGTAGAACAAGGTTGTTTTCCAAATTCTGATTGCCGAAACAATGCAAAAAACACAAAAATCAAACAAGCTGCCATGTTCTAGCTAACACAAATTCCAGAAAATTGCCATGTCAATGAAGGTGAATTTGCCATGGCAAAAAAAAATTCCATCAGAAAAATAAAAAGTATAAATTGCCATGGCAATAAAAGTTAAAATTTGCCATGGTGATTTATGTAAATTTGCCATGTCAACAAAGTTAAATCTGCCATGGCAAAAATAGAAACGGAAATTTTACCATGCCAATATACTAAAAAATTGCCATTCTACAAACTAAAAGAAACTAAAAGTAGCCTTGTTCTTAAAAAAGGTAAACTATTGATGATCAATTTTGTTGTGTACAGATACATGGCAAGTTTAGACAAAGTTTGTAATCTAAAAGTGATGGCAAATGTACATATCATGGTGGTATGAATTTTTTGGAGCACTAGTCACAAAGGCAACTTTATGGAATTCATAGCATGGCAAGTTTCATACCTGATCACATGGCAAAAATCGTAAAAATCATTTTTTTTCTCACCATGATATCATGGACCAGCAGCAAAAAAACGACACTAAATGGAAGCAGAAGGAGAACATTGTGAAGCATCATGGTCCCATTTCATTCTACAGTTTCAAAAATGAGGAGGCATTCGTTTGCTTAGAGGTACAATTTCTCGAACCTATTCCAGCAATTCCCCTGGACGGCACACCAACACCAGTGAAATTGCTGTCGTCGCCCAATCCCTCCCCAAGCCACCTCTCCCCCTCTGTCCAGAGCAACTACATCGCACACCCTCTGAATTCAGACAAAAATTCAGAAGAAAACAGGACTTACCGGAGGCCGAGTTCCGCGCCTGCGCCGCCCACGGGGATGGCGCCGCCGAAGGGTAGGACGCCAGGACACGTAGCTCCGCACCTCCGCTGCCTACGGCGCTAGAGTCCGCCGTCCACGGCGCAGCCAGGAGACGCTCGTGCCGCCACATCGTCGATCACCACCACCTGCGACATCCCTTACCGTAGGTCATCATCAGGACCCACAGCTCCTCCGTCACATCTCCTCACCGCCGTCACCACCTCGAGCTCCCCGCGCTCGCGCTCGAGCTCCCGCCGGGATACATGCCGCGGGCATCGGTCGTAGCATAGCCCAGCGGCATCCTCCGCCTCCTCCCCCATCCCCGAAGTCCAGCCTCGCTGGTCGCCTCCATCGAAGCCACGACGCGCGAGCTCGGCTCCACTTGTCCTCCTCGAACGTCCGTCGTGGACGCACTCCTCCTCAAGCGGTGGAGAAGGAGGGAGCCACGTACGGCGGCGAAAGAGGTTGGGCGCCGATAGCCGCGACCAGAGGAGGGGAGCTGATGGAGACATCAGAGGGACGAGCGGCGCTGCCGGTGGAGCGCGGGGGGTGAACACGCCGCCGGGGGAGAAGAATCCCGCGCGGGGAGGTGGGCGGGCGGTCGGCGTTGGAAGTGAGTGGGGATAGACAGGATAAAGGAGCTGGGATCGTTCGCGATGGGGTGCGAAAACGCCGAACGCCCTGGCAATCTCACGTCGCACACCAGGACGCATTAAGATCTGTGTAGCAAATCGGACGATAATCAACGCGTTCGGCGGGAATCCTTAAAAATCAGACGTTCGGGAGTTATTGATCCCGATAATCAATATACTCGACACTTCCCATCCGAGTCCCAGGCAGCTCGCGTACGGCAAGTTGGTGGTGGGATCGGTGCCTCCTCTCCCTCCCCCTCTCAGGCTTCGAGAGTTGTCTTTTTTGCGAGAAACTTCCAATCTATTCATCTTTAATCATGTCAGTACGAAGAACAACAGAGGTAATAGGGCATGTTGCCTGCCTCCTCCTCATCTTCAGCCCCTCTCAAGATCCAGCAGCAGTAGCTCGAGCGCTCCTCGCTTTCTAGGCTAGTCGTAGGCCGACCCGGGCACATCGGTGGTTAACAGCGACTGCATGCGGCGGGCAATGGAGTGGAGGGGAGTTTGGCAGTCGCTTTCCGTGTGCATGCATGTTGCCTTGTTTTCTCTTGTAGCGGCATGCGATCGATCGACGCACGCGAACCGTCAGTCTATTTCCAGTTGGATGTTCTTAGTACTAGTGGCGGATGCAAAGCAACCTCTGCTGCAACCCGAATTAATCTGTGGTGGAGCGATACCAGTCGACCGGCCAGACCAAGCAACCAATATAATGCCGATGCTGATGCTGCGTGCAAGGAACACCCAAGCTGTTGTGTTATCGTTCATAGTGGAAACCCGATCGATCCCTTTCGATGGATGGATCGTATATATGGAGAGAAAAAAGGAACACTGACACAGTGCACTCCACTGCGCTTGCCAGATGGATCCACTCATGCGTGTCGCTCGCAGATCATGTCAGCGTACGTTCTCAGCTGGTGGTAATTCGGTGCCAAAAATGTTCTCTTCTCCTGCCTTCCAAGCCAGACCCCATAAGGCCGGCCTTGTTCGGTTAATCCCCACCACAAGGGGATTGGAGAGGATTGGAGGGGTTTGATGTGGATTTTGACTTGCTGGCTGCCAATCCGCTCCAAACCTCTTGGAACCCTGTGGAACCGAACAAGGCCTAAAGGGAAAAGATTTATAGTTAATTCCACCTTTTAGCTATATATATAATTAAGTTTCATATACTGTTTGTGACAGTAATTCCCCCATTTAGCAAACTATAAGCTTCACGAACGTCTCTAGCTAGCTCGGTGCATGCATGGTCCGGTGGCCCTAGCTTTGGTCGACAGCTAGCGACGGCGCCGGAGGAGGATCGGAGTGGGCGGTAGAAAACTCGGCCGGTCTCTCTCGGACAGTCACATCTTGCATTCTGTTCACAGCTACTCCCTCCGTTCCAAATTACTTTTGAACTAAAACCACGACAAGTATTTGAACTAAAACCATGACAAGTAATTTGGAATGGAGGAAGTAGCATGTAGCAACAGCAAGTGGAGCAGTACGTTGATGGATCAGCGCCAGCGAAACAAGCACCGAGGCGTTTCCGTTTCTTGGCCTCTCGGCACATGGTGCGGCCGGGAAGGCGCCGCTAGCTGCTGCATACTACTTACGATACTAGCTAGCTAGCACTATGAATTCTGACGGCCCCAGACAGAGATCGAAGCCCAGGCAGTGTAAGATGCCAATAAAAGTGCTGCGTACCACAAAGACCGTAACTTGACGACGGCCGTGCGTGCACATGCCCGCGTCTCCCGGCCCCTCAAGCACCCAAACAGCTAAACCGGCAAATAAAGACGCAATGAAAGAGGATGCTTTTCCAACGCAACGGTTAGTACGTACTAGACCACTGCATGCATGAATGGCGATCCATCAGAAGCAAATTAAAAGTGGGTGCATCCCGGCCCGTCCTCTATAAAAGGGGCCGGCTCATAGCCCGGTGGCCACAGCGCATACATACAGTGGCCGTCGCCTCTCAGCCGTCGTGCTTCGCGTCTCACTCTCGATCACACACGGGCTCACACTCACAATTCTTTCTGCCAAGATGACGAGGACGGCTACCCTGTCGACGCTGCTCCTCCTGCCTCTCGCATTCCTCCTCCTCCTCCCAGTGCCGGTACCAGGTACGTACGTCGTTTCATTCACAAAATAAGTAGTATCTGGATAACTAACTGGATCATGCATGCATGCAGCTACAGATTAATAAGTAAAACTGTGGTGGTATTCTTCTTCTTCTTCTTCTTCTTCTTCTTCTTCTTCTTCTTCTTCTTCTTCTTCTTCTTCTTCTTCTTCTTCTATGCTAAAAGTTAATTAAACTGGGATGCATTCATGATGTCGATCTGTTTATTCCCTTCTTCTTATTGCTGCAGCTCCGCGGGGCACTATCTGCACTAGCCAGATCATCAGGAACACCATCTCTCCGTGTGACCGCGAGGGATGTTTATTCTGGGTAGCCTACGCCCAGATAGGGTGCCCTACTGGTGCGGTCTGCGACTGGAACGGCGTGTGCAGCAGGCATGACTGCAACTTCACCTTGTGCAAGAATTATGGGAACCACCCTGCAGCTGCAACCACCTTACTTCCCTAAGAAAAGATTATAGCATGTCGATCTAGCTAGCTAGTAGAATAACCATTATACGTACCTGAAACAATATATAAAAACACGTACAGCTATGCAACTATATTACTTGTTTCGTCGCCAAATAATACTCGTCTGGTCTGCGTTCTCATGCGTGCCATCATCGTCTTCGTCCTTCTCTACGCGCACGGATTCATTTGAGTTGGAGCACCACCGAGCCGTCGATTTCGCCCGTCTTCTCCGACTACGGCCGCCGTTCATCAGCACCGATACGATTCATCGCCGATAAAGCATCCCCGAGCCCACTGACCTGCCTCGTGTGCTGTGAGCTCCACGCCATTCCTCCCCTTGTACTCCTCCTTGCGCACGTCCTCTAGCCGCGTCGGTCACCAGCCCGAGCTCCGGCCGTCGCCATGGCCGTACGTCGAGCTCCTCAGCTTCAACAAGCGCTGCACCAACGTGTTCCTGGTCTGGTGAACCGTTGATGCCTCCCAGCCGCTCCGTTTGCTCCAACTCGCGCCCTAATTAACGCCGACGCCCGCAACCATCGAACCCCGGTCGCCACTTGGCATGTCGCCACCGCCACAGGGCATCCCCGACAGCCCCGAGGGCACCAATGGAAGCGCCGCACCTCCAGCTCCCCAGCGCACCCACTCGCGCGTTCTCCCATCTCCTGTGGGGCAATTCCGGCGAGGTCCCGCTCTGCCGCCGCTGCGTTCGGTCGTCGCCGGCGCGCGCCGTCAGTTTAAACCGGGCCCTGGGTCACTGCCAGTGGGCCCAGACGGATTAACTACTGATTAGTGCTAACCCTAATTGCTGCTAACAGACACTTACATGTGGGTCCCGATGCTAATAAAACAAGGTTAATACATATATTAACTCTGTGTCACCAATAGGTGGTCCCCACCTGCTAGTTTGACTGGTTAAAGATTGACCCAGTCAATGCTGCTGGCCTGCTGACTAGGCAGCCCTGGCCCAGTGTCAGCCTCAGTGGCTAGCCCAATGTTAGGTGACAAAAGAATTTTCTGTGCATAATTCGAATTAAAAATAAATACTGTACATAATAAATCATTTAAACTTTGAAAAATCATATAAACTAAACCATAGCTTAGATGAAAATAGTTTATATATATATAATGATTAGAAAAATATGACAAACCAAAATATGCCATCCATATATCTGCCACACCCCTCTAACATAATGAACATGGAACATTTGCACCTGGATCAACACAAATTGATGTTGGATATTAATATACTACTCCCTCCGTCCCATAATATAATATAGAAGCGTTTTTTACACTGACAAAGGAAGTATTTTACAATTTTCAGTAAATAATAAATTAATTTTTTGTTATTGTTTTCTCCCCTTTTACGATCTAATTATACTCACTATTTATATACTACCACTGTTTCTAAATGTAAAATGTTTCGGAAGTTTAAATTAAATTGTCAAAATGTCATATATTAGGAACTGATGGTGTGATAAATTGTATGATTTTTTTTTACTTTAGGTCAATGAATGCACATTTGATCGAGATAAATGTATACTCCTACTTGCTGTAACTTGCATAAAAAGGAACAAATAGGATAGTAGATCGACTGAGAGTCACACTGAGTGTAGCGTTGTGGTATGGCTACAGAGAGGACAACCATGTATCGAGGAACTTCTGTCTCCTAAATTAACTCTATGATTATGAAATAAAACTCTTGTATCCTTGCAAAAAGGAAACTTGCACACAAAAATTGTATTCCAAAGTTTCAAGCAACTGAAAATGGTAAACAATACCTTTAGGATTGGCCGTTCATCTTCCACCTCGAGAGCATTCCCCACAAATCTGTAAGTTTTCATTTCCTTCCTATATATTTTCTCTTCCTACTTGATGTCTCACCTCTCCACCTGTACTCCCCATTTCTATCGCACTTTACAGTCCCCCCTACCCCGTACCACATTACCTTGCTTGTTGCCGTCGCGGAGGAGATGCATATCTCGTTCTCGATCCAACGATGGCGGCAACCGGTTCGCAGAGAAAGAAGTCCCACTAATCTCTTCATGCTCGTTCCAAGTTCGAAGCACCTTTTGGCGAAAGAAAAATCCGCTTCCTGACAACGGGGAATAGGGATGGTTGGACATGACATGATGGGACTGTTGAAATATATTGTTTGCATCTCTCTACAAGTTCGGACTTTTAAAGCAACTGGCTGAAGCATGAATTCAAATATGATATCCGAACCAAAAGGTCTTGAATTCAAGACCCTACCAATGCAGTATTAAAAAATAATTTTGTGGCCTACATCGATCCTACGTCTAAGGACCAAAATAGCGTAGATGTGACAGGGAGTGAAATATATTGCCCGCCTCACTGAAGCTTGAATTCAATAGGGACAATAGCCCAATGAAGCTAGTTCCTATCGTCAAGAGAATGTAGAGCTTAGTAATGGCAGTACAGAGGCGAGGAAAGCGATAACACAATTGTTTTTTTTTCAGGGTAAAGCAAAGCTTTATAACTTAACGATGCTCGGGTAAATCACCCGATACACAAACAGCCACTTGGGCCGGTACAATAGAGTTTCACTCAAAACATTCATTCGATAAACAAAGATGACCTAACTTGGCTAGTTCATGCGCAACAGATTTTGCAGTATGGCAGGACAAACTCGGGGAAGGTAGAAATCCAGCTTTTCCCTAGCCGGTGGCCTTTCCCTAGCTTATCAGACGGAGGGAACCGATGGTTGTTTCCTAACAATACGCGATCCTCAAGGCGATATTTCAACTATCATTTTCACTGGAAAATGTTGTTTCAAACAGAACTAATTTCACAATGCAAGAGTTACATTTCACAAACGAATTTTAAACAGTTTTAAATCCGGCTTGGTGTTATCAACATCGACATTTTTTTTCTTCTCTAACAATGATAAAATCTAAAACAACCTACATTGCGGCACCAAATGTTCGGCGAGCTCTTTATGTTGGACGATCTCTTAGCTTTAGCAGGCAATGCAGCTATTACATAACTCACGTTTCCGTGTACACCAGAAAATGAAAATAGTCGCGTGAACATATATCTGAATGCAAGCAAAGGATGATAAGACAAAAGAAAAGGGAAAAAACAAATGTACAGCCCATGAATAGCACTTCAAAAGAAAAAGGGAAAAATGCAGAAGTGGAAATATTTTGTTACAGCAAGTTACCTTCCTTCACCACCACTCCAGAATACAGTTTGTACAAACACCAGTGCATCAGAAAATACCAAATTGGTGTCATAATGCAACACCCACAAAACTCTTGCCGTCCCGTATAACAATATCCTACGCAAAATGAATGAGAAATGGAAAAGAAGAAAGCAGCTTAAGCCACAGTGAAGCTACTAATCAATTTACAATTTCCCTCACATTTACAAATTACAGCTACATTTTCCCAAGTGTGTATATGGTGCCGAATAGCTCAATTGTACTCTCGCCGATCCTGATGGGTACGGGAATGTTGAAGACTGTCACGCCACTGCGCGCCTGCATATGCAAAGAATTTGCTATCCTGTTCTACATAGTAACATTTTCGAAATGCAGACTGGCGGATATCCGTGAGCCCATTGTTACAACCCATCTCCTGTATAATATGAACACCTAGCGCCCAAAGATATGAGCATGTCCGAATTCTCCATGGCTAGCCCTCGACGATATTAGCACAAACATGTCCACAGTAGGCTAAATGGAAGATGGAGCCTGAGCAGTGAGCGTGTACGATCTACTGCGACAACTCACAATCTCCAAGCGACGAATCATAGTGGAAGAAGATTCCGGATATACTGCCGGGAAGCACTGTTTCGTCCAAGGCCGAGTCCTAGGCCGAATGGTGTCCTCTCATTCTTCTTGCTGTGGTCGCAACACTGAGAGGAACCACCTTGAGTGTGAGAGTTTGAGTTGGCATGTGAATCAGCACAGGCATGGTCATCGCAATTACCATGATGGGAATGGCCCTCGCCATTCTGTGAGACTGCACTTGTCATCTGTATCATTCCTATTTCTTCGTCAGTGCGTGATGCATGCTCGAGCCGCTCAACGTCCTCATTGTACCCGTTTACCAAGAAGTCTGAGCAGTTCTTGCGCACCCCATGGTCGAACGGGTTTCTGAATCTGCCAGCTGGACCTCTTAGATAAGTGTATCTCATGGAATTGGCCATCTCGTTGGTTGTGATGTTCCTTGCTATCTACAAGGGAGAGAAATAAGACATGAAGAAGAATACATGGTACAGATCAATATGTCCCTCCTGTAGTCCAGGGAGGCTATAACTACTGGATGGAAAACATGGTCCCACACATAAACCTCACAGATAGCTTCATAAATCAAATAAGCAGACAATGATGTTTCGCACCACGTGGCACATGTGGTAAGCAATCCAAACAATTCAAAGAAAAAAAAGACAATGATCTTTCGCATCTAGCCTTGGTTTTAGCTCTGTTCAGTAATTGCATTCTTGACTTTGCTATTGAATTCCAAACATGATACAGTTTTATTGACAAATGTCTAACTATATTGCCTGACCAATAATGTTGTGTTCATACTTGATAGGTCATATACTCATGAATGAGCTGACAACGACATGCCAATCTGGCATATCCAGCAATTTCCATAGAAAAATGATCCAGCAAGGCACAAATATCTGGGAAAACTCTAGTAAAGGCGTTACCGCAGTAGCATACTTTCCGTAAAAAAAGATCCAGCAAGGCACAAATAATGTTATGTTTAGCATGTTTTATACAAGTTCATGCCTAGTTTAGTTAGCAACCAAAAAATGTTGAAGATTGTGCTACAAGGCACAAGCATATTGGTGGCTTCATGATTTTAGAATCAAATAACAGATAACTTGGTTTTTTTACGTAAAAGCATCAAGATTTATAACATTAAAACTTTAAATACCTGGTATGCTTGAACTCCAGTTAGACATGCAACACCAAAGAAAATGAAAAGGTCCATCATGAAAAAAGAAACAGCTCCAGTATGGTAAACAACAGAATAGCCAAGCCAATCGCCAAAGGATGCTGGAGAAGCTGGGTCACTTACAGTCCCTGCCAACAAAAACAGTAATGAATCATACAGAACATTTCCAGTCCATGTTGCAAGGAAAAGCCACGGAAGACTTAAGACTATACTTATGATGGCAGCAGAACCAGTAATGATCATTGCAATTACTTCTAGAGTGATGAACATGAAGAATTCCCATTTGTTCTTCTGCAGTTACATTCCACTATAGATTAGACTGAAGAACAAGCAGATATGAAGAGAATAACAAAATTCAAACAAAAAGTAAAGAAAGAATCAGCAAGTGATAAGCACAGGCTCTTCATAGTGTTACTTTCTTAAAAGTAAGGTGGTATCATAACCTTCTGTCTACATGATATTCATCAAGCAACATAAACTGTCCAATACATCTTCAGAAGAGGTGATAAGTTGATAGCTACATTTGATCACATGTAGGCACATATAACATGACTGAAAAGCCTACCTTGCCGACGCAATTAGATACCCAGGGGCAGTGATGGTCAAACTGCTCAACACAGCGATCACATGTAGAACAGTGTTTCGAACGAACAGGTCTGACAATCTGTAGAACGGCACGTTCAGAAATCAGAGGCCTGAGAATTTAATTCTAGGAAAGAGACAACTAATTCATCACTGTATAATGTGGTGATGTACTACTTACTTTGCAGGTTATACAAAGCTGTGACCAGTTACCAGTCAGAAGTGCAGGATTGTCTAACTCCATCTTCAACAAGGGTTCCTAAAGCAAAATGGGATTGCAACATTTTGGAATATGCTTAAACCTTAAATTTGGTAACGCATCTAGAATAGCAAATGATCATAAAGATGCTTGCAGCGAACCAAATTAACTCAGCTAATATTTCAAACTTACATCATCCCTTTGATTATGTGAGTCTCTTGTATTCGCACTGATGTAGCCAGGGTCTTTCCTGCAGAAAGTAAAAGCATATTTTACATCATAGTGGTGTTGCTTAATGATAATTAGGTCGCTTGTCTCTAACTGGGTGGTAATAGAGAAGTAGCACTATATTTTAATAGAGCAAATTTGCAACACATATATACGTTGCAATGGCAAGAGAATAATGTTCAAATAATTTGCCATGTAAGTAACACATACAAGAGTAAGCTAAACAGGATGTCATATATGAGTGCAAATATGCAAGCAGACACATAATGAATTCTGCCACTGTCTGAAAGTATTGTCAAGAAAAGTGGTAACTGACGCAAGAGCAATGAAACAACAAGTCCACCGTCCCTTCACCAGCCAAAGAAAGGAGAAGACCAAGAATCAACATGCTTGCTGGATTCAACTTTTTCATAACTACAGTACCTGCTACATTTATAGAACATGACCAAGCCAGCAGTTGCAACGAAAACTCCGGACCATGCAAATAGCCCAAATGCTGGTGTCATACCCATGTTATATTGTCCTGGTAAAAAGAAAATATAGTAAGCACCGCAGTACGGAAGAACAGGGCGAGTGAAAAGACATTAGAAACGCTACTTACCTGCTATAACAGAATGTATATATGTAGCAAGCAATACAACAGCAATACACCAAAGAAGAGGAGCAAGCCCTACTTTTGATAGCTTTGCAAATGTCGGATTCCCATTACATCCACTGTCATGTACCCTTCTAGCATTGTCCTGTAAGGAATGAAGCAAATCAAGTCTTCAGATTCTTCTTGGAAACAAGAAAAGATTTCCCCAGTTAAAATATCAGCAATACAAGCCCTTTCAACTCAAGATCAACATGATCGCTTTTTTGCAGATAATATACATTGAGGGATAACTGAAACGGTTAATCTACAAGGCATCATAAATAATTGAAGTGAAGAAGTCTTAATCTATGAGTGCAATCAGCCAACCACATGTAAATACTAAACAGTAAATCATTTCAATTCCGAAGTTCAAATGGAATCTGCAAAATATCTGTGAGACAGTAAGAGGATCACAAAGAAGAAAATATATTTTTCTCCTTGGTTGCATCTATGTACATACAAGTACCAGTTTCTGGTATTTTCCAGCCAAACCAGTATCTTCTTTTTGTTGTAAATATAGCCAACTAGACATGTCATTTGACTGTACTTTTATCAAGTCTACACATAAAATTACCAGGTCCAGAAAGCATGTGCATCATTCAACAAATTCGCCAACAATACCTCATCATGAAACTCAGCCTTCCTTAACGATTTTAAACAATTAGAAAGCAGGCATACAAAATCTATAGTGATGCAAATAAATATTGCTTATAGTTTTTGTCTTTATGCAAATCAAAATAATTACTGGAAAGAATCTCTATTAGATGATAGTGCTTGTGCATTGAGCCTCCAAGGTGCTGGAAAATAGTAGCTCAAGTAGACTATAGAACAGAAATGGCAAGGTCCATGTTACTCACAAGAAAAAATGCAACTTGTCGATGATTCTTATCAGCAGCAAGCTGCGCTGGAGTTAAACCAGTTTTGTCTTTCACCATCAAGTCATCCTTTTTCCCAGCCTGAACTAGCACAGTGCATGCCTCTAGATTACCCCGGATAGCAGCCCAATGTAAAGGAGTACAACCTACGGCAGCATTTGTCATAAAGAAATAAAAGTCAAGCTCCATGGCTAAGCTGCTGTGTTCTAGTTACAGGCAGAGCAGTGAACAAATTTAGCACATGCCTTCCTTATCCTGCCGCACTCTATGAGCATCCAAATACAAAAGAAGACGTATCGAATCTGCGAACCCCTTGTAAGCAGCCCTACAAGATAAATAAGCAATACATAAGAAAACAGAAATGTAATGTAAAAGCGGGTGCTAAAGTTCTGTTCAGGCAAGTGCTAAAGTTCTGTCCAGGCATATGTTACATAATGTACCAGCAGAAATAATTGGTACGCTAGTGAGTTACTCAAGACTCAAGAGCATAAGGTACGAACCAGTGCAATGGGCTTCTTCCATCGTTGTCAGGGACATCCGGATCGGCATTCCATTTTGCAACAATGTGATAAATAAATGCTGTCTGACCATACTGCGCTGCAACATGTGTGGCCTGCAAACAACAGTATATATTGATTTAAAGAGTTGTAACTAATTCAATGCCACATGTGAATGCCGTTGATTCTTGCCTTTCTTTTCATGTAGAAGAAATCTTATAGCCAAAGTTTTGTTTGTCTATTACAAATCTCTTATTGTGTAACTTGCAGACAAACAATATGAGAATAGTTGATCCATTTGGCAGGCAAATATCCAACGATTAGTTGTCTATCAGTTGTGAATGAACGTTGGACACCCAAAAGCAAACGCAAAGGGAAAAACAAGGGCCAAAAACGCGGAAGAAGCCAGTATGCAGACCTGATAGCCATATAAATCAGCAGCATCCACCTTAGCTCCCTCTTTCAGAAGTAGTTCAGCAACTTGTATGTGACCACGTACGGAACTCCAGTGAAGTGCTGTCTGCCCAGTGTGATCCACAGCATTTACATCTCCACCATGCTGTCCAAAGACCACAAAATCATCACCCGGCCAATATATAAAATTATTCAGGCAACTGCAACTACCTGGAACAATAACGTATTCACAGAAGAAAGCCCATTCACGCACTCAAGTATATAACAGTCATACTATTGATTGCCATGGAGTACACTACACTGTATGAGCAGACAGTCCCGAGCCTACCGCACATTCATTCGCTTATACTCGAAACTGTGGAGGAATTAAACGGAAACAAATGGTGAATGCGACGATCAACAAGCTGATGTCCTCAACGAATCCACGAGCCACAAATCCATACAGTTAACCAACTCAAATATACGGCCTCGAGAAAATTCAGGGCCTGGTAATGCGTAGCCTCACTGTAAGCATGGCTGTCGAAACCTACCCAGCCACAGCACTAGGGCATTTAATTATCCCCTCAACAGAGTGTAGTTAACACACCAAATGAGCAGCTGAGAAAGCTCCCATGGCTACACTCCAAGTTCATACATGCTTCATACAATCCTCCAAAGGCCCATACCCAATGCTTGTCAATTTCCGATCACGGTAACGATAAGCATCCATTGTTTCAAGCTCGCAGCGGCGTAAATTGTTCCGGACATCGACACTAAGCCGCCCGCAGTTGTGTGGCACACAAAGCTCAGCTCGCGGAGCAGGCGCGCACAGGTAAAGCTGAGAGGGGGGCGGAGCGGGGCGGGGCCGGAACCTCGAGGATGTACTGCGCGGCGGCGACGCGGTTGTTGAGGACGGCCCACTGGAGCGCGTAGTAGCCGGAGGCGTCGGTGCCGCCGACGGGGCGGCCCTCCGCCTCCACCAGCCGCTGCAGCTTCTCCAGATCGCCGTACGCCGCCGCCGTGTACACGTCGTCCTTGAGCGCCTCCTCCGCCGCCGCCTCCGCCACCGACGGCGCCTCCGCGGGCGCCACCGCCGCGGTGGACGCCGCAGCGGCGGTGGTGTCCTCGAGCACCTCGATCTCCGACGCCATGGGAGGGATCGGGGCGGGGGTTTTGGGGAATTGCGGGGCCGGTGGGCGAGGGGAGCTCGGCTCGGGTTGCTGCGGTGGTTGGGGAGAGCGTGCGTGCGTTTGACTGGGCGTTGGCGGCGAGGCGACGGCCTCCGGCGACGCGGGCGGGCTGGTCTCCGCTCTGGTGGTGGGCCGGAGGCGGAGAACGCGAGAGGGAGCGGGGGAGGGGGGAGACCCGGACCGGAGAAGGGGGACGAATGTGGGGATTTTTTTTGCGTGCCGGGGCCTCTGTTTTTTCCATATTTTCTAATCGGGCTACTAACTTCGATCAATTTGAAAATCGATGAATTCACTCAAATCAACTTGCAGCTTCAAAAATGCTATAGTGCATGTCTGGTTTTAAATCAACTTACAACGTCGGATAATGATTGTTGGAGCTAAATTCAAACACGGGTGGACACAAAAAAGGCGTCGTCGAAGTGGGTTGGGTCGCGTCGGCTTTGTTGTCTGAGTTTTTTATTTTCTTATACCTCTCGAACCATGTATGTAAAAAAAAATTAAAAAAAAAAGATCATCCGAGTTTAGATGGTGAATACCCAAAGATGATCTACGTGAACGGTTGCGGCCAACCCACCCCCTATCCCTTTGTCATAAATTTAACCAACATGGGCGACTGCGGCAGGAGCATGACAGATACTTTGAATTCGTATTTGAAAGAAGTTTTCAAAGGTATAATTTTTCAGTAAAATAATTTATGTATTACTAGTTTAATTTATGGTCAAAGTTGAATCTCGAAAAGCGCGGACGCACTATATTATGGAATGAAGAGTGTACCTAAATATTTTATCCCCACTAACTCAATCACCTTGACATGCAACTATGCCAACTCATTATGTCATCATGCATGTCCCATAAAATTTAATTCTCTGCAGTCAACTATGCATCAGAAAAAACCCACCTTAACATGCATCGTGCATGTTGTATTAAATATATTTTTTCTACAAATATATTAAAGTATTGAAGTTTCATATCGTCAAATCTCATAGAAATTACTGCATCCAATTCCTGCTGCAACGGGCGGGTATCATCTCTAATTTCCTAGAGCAGTGCTCCTGCTCAAAAGTACATAGGGGGTGTTTGGTTCAGAAGTCCTAGGACTTTTTCTAGTCCCAGGGACTAATCAAAAAAGACTCTCTAATAGAGTCTTTTTTTAATCCCTGTAGAAAAAGTCCCTCCCGTTTGGTTCCTAGGGACTTTTTAGGGACTTTTTCTAGTCTCTGGGACTAAAAAGTCCCTAAACAAAACACCCCCATAAAAATTACACTCAACCCCTAATCATTGCTGCCAGTTGTTGGCTGTATAGTTTTCAATGTTGAATCCGCGCCTCATTTTTCTTGTTTGATAGGCACCCCACCTTTTTTTCTTGATTGTCTTGCTTGTGCAGTGTTATGACAAGACCAATACACTAATTATGTTAATTCAAGATTTAAGACGTTGCTTTCATACTTACTTGGTGTTCATTCAAAAAAAAAAGAACTAACTACTCCCTCTGTTCCATAATATAAGACCGTTTTTAACGCTAGTGTTAAAACCAAAACGCTTTTATATTATGGGACGGAGGGAGTAGTTGATGCCATTACGATCCAGTTAAGACCAAAAGGACCCTTAATAACAAGATATATTCTGATGCCTGTCCTTTTGTTATACTCCAGTCACCAGTGACCCTGACGCAAGACATTGTAACATTCCCAACTGCACAAGTAACATTTCTGAAGGGACGCGGCGTTTACGCACCCATGCTCAACTGCACCAGTTGATGAACAGTAAAATCAGAGAAAATAGGAAAAAATCAGAAATCTTTACACATGGAAGTTGAGAGAACCTTCTAGGCGGGTGCAAAATTTCAAGGTGTTTGAACATTTGAAGAGCTCGTGGCAAAAAATAACAAATTTGGTTTCTCAAACAAACTTTCAAAAACTGCACTGTGTAGACCGGATTTTGTGTTTTTTTTGTCGCCAGCTTCTCAAATGTCCAAACACCTTGAAATTCCTAGAAGATTCTCTAAACATTGATTTGTAAAAATTTCAGTTTTTTTTATTTTTTAGCTATTATTCTAAATTTACTGTTCATGGGGGTGAAGATGAGCTCGGCACGGAATTAAATTTTCGTTTCTTAACCGTCTACTTTCATGCTTTCTTCAAAGGGAGAAATTCAACACAAAAACATTCTCTCGAGAAAGAAATTCAACGCAAAAACATAATCCTCACAAAGGCATTGCATCCATCCGATCACCTACAGAATGAGTAGCTCCCATTGGAAATTCAAGACATGAAATCTGCAATGTGCATACAAGATTCATCGTCGTCGTCATCATCATCTACAAGCAAAATATAACTCCCAAGACACTCTAGTCCAAACCTGTCGAATGGCCGTTCATTTCGCTACCCTCTGCTACCACTACTACAGCTACCAGAATGAAAACTAGACAAGTTCCAACATGATTGCGCAAGACCAGCAACAACGAAATGTAAAACACAAGAGGGCCATCATCTGAAGGAGCTCCATAACATGTAGATGAAGTAGCACGCTCCCCACCGGCAAAACTAGATAGTCGATCTTCATGCTCTAAAGATACTTGAAGAGGATGCCTCCATAGGTGGCGAAGAAGGGGGCAAACACGAGGGACTCGACCGCCATGAGCTTGATAAGGATGTTGAGTGAGGGGCCCGAGGTGTCCTTGAGAGGGTCCCCGATGGTGTCACCGATCACAGCAGCCTTGTGGCAGTCTGAGCCTTTCGGGCCCAGGCTCTTTGCATGCTCAGACGCGCCGGCCTAAAACCAAGGAAACACACAGTTAATCTTTTTGGCAAAAGTGAGGAGAAGAAAACATCCTGACTGATGGGTCAAAGGATCTTTACCTCAATGTACTTCTTTGCGTTGTCCCAGGCACCACCGGTGTTCGATGCTGAAATGGCAATCTGAATAAAAACAACAGAGTTTTGAGTGGAACATCACATAGCTATGAATGCAGCAACAGAGTACGAGAACAGAATGCTAAGTATATCCCCACAAAACAGAATGTTCCACCAACCTGAACACCAGAAACCAGAGCACCGGCAAGGACACCAGAGAGGGTCTCAACACCGAAGAAGGTCCCGACAATAAGAGGTGTCAGCATAACAAGAGCACCCGGGGGGATCATCTCCTTGATGGACGCATCAGTGGAGATCTTCACACATGTCGCATAGTCGGGCTTGGCGGTGCCCTCCATGAGCCCAGGGATGGTGTTGAACTGCCTCCGCACTTCCTCCACCATCTTGAGAGCCGCACTTCCAACACTCTTCATGGTCATCGCAGAGAACCAGTACGGGAGCATAGCGCCAACAAGGAGTCCAATGAAAACGTTTGGTGTCAGAACATCAACAGTTGTGATCCCGGCGCGGCTCACAAAGGCACCGAAGAGAGCAAGGGACACCAAGGCAGCCGAGCCAATTGCAAAACCCTACAAGTGAAAAATCATGGTAAACAGAATTTAGTAGTTTGAAATGAAATTTGTGGAAAGAAATTATGACTGAAGAAATATTCTATAGAGTATTAAAGTTACAGTGGAATGCACTTCCTTGAATGTGATATAAGGTCATTCAGCTCTCAAATTAAAGACAGCAAAGAAGTTAAGATTGTATACCTTTCCAATGGCAGCAGTTGTGTTTCCTGCAGCATCCAGAGCATCAGTTCTTTCACGGATTCTGTG
Source organism: Triticum aestivum (assembly GCF_018294505.1). Lineage (NCBI taxonomy): Eukaryota > Viridiplantae > Streptophyta > Magnoliopsida > Poales > Poaceae > Triticum > Triticum aestivum. Next base: position 614,165,083 of record NC_057814.1, read on the forward strand.
GCTCATGCCAGCCATTTCAGCAATGCCTCCAGCGTTGTCACTGATAGGGCCATAGGCATCAATGGCAAGACCGGTCGCAATTGTGCTGAGCATTCCAAGAGCAGCCACAGCAACACCATACATCGCGGCAAGGCTGAAGCTGAGGAAAATACTGAAGGCAATGGCGAAGATAGGGATAATAACTGATTTGTATCCCAGAGCAAGACCAAAGATGACATTGGTTGCAGCTCCAGTTCTGCAGGAATCAGCAACATCCTGCACAGGACTGAAAGGGTCGAAGTGTCAGGAACTTGAAACTCATGATGTAGATTACAATCATTATTAATTATATGACCAAAATTGCAAGTACCTGTATGCATTGCTTGTGTAGTACTCTGTGATAAATCCAATGACTAGGCCAGCCCAGAGACCAACCGCCACACATAGAAATAGTTGCCTGTAAAATTTAAGGTGAAGTGAGATCATGAATTTAATGAGCAAGGTCTGAACAAAATTATATAAATTCGAACTGAAAAGATGGCAATACCAGCTATGCACCGTCTTCTGGGCACCAAAGTTGAATATTGTGAAGGTATATGGGAGGCCTAACCAGCTGACTAGTGCAATGCCAACGGTCATCACAGCAGTGGAGATTATAAGCTGTTTTTTAAGGGCAGGCTCTATTTGATCTACCTCCTTCACCTCAAAGAAATCGGTTGCAAAAAGAGTTGTTATCAAACAGGCTATTATGCCCACTGAGCTAATTAGGAGTGGGTACATCATGGGAGTGAATTCACGGTTGATTCCGAAGGAAGAGATTGAGGCAACAACAAGAGCAGCACAAGATGACTCGGCGTAGGAACCAAAGAGATCTGAACCCATTCCAGCAATATCTCCAACATTGTCACCAACATTGTCTGCAATGACCTGCATGAAGGAAGGAATGGTCATTCTCACATGTAGATAAAAAATACCTATGAAAATTTCAATACTCTGTTCGACAACAGAGGATGGACACTTACGGCCGGGTTCCTCGGGTCATCTTCAGGGATGTTCCTTTCTACTTTCCCAACAAGATCAGCGCCAACATCAGCAGCTTTGGTGTAAATCCCACCGCCTACACGGCCGAAAAGTGCCATGGAAGAACCGCCCAGACCATAACCGGTGATAGCCTCGAAAAGGCCCTCCCAGTCATCACCATAATAAAGCCCAAACAAGTTGATTGCAACGTAAAGAACAAAAAGGCCACTTGCAGCAAGAAGGAAGCCCATCACAGCACCGGAGCGGAAAGCAACGGTAAACGCCTTCCCAACACCCTTCCTTGCCTCAAGAGTTGTCCTGGCATTCGCGTAAGTCGCGATCTTCATTCCAAGGAAACCAGACACCAGAGAGGTGACCGCACCCAGCACAAAGGCAATTGTGCTGAACGCGGCGTTAGCAAGAGCAGGCTTGCATGTCTTGCCCACGCTGTAATGGCAGGGCTGACTCTTGGTGCTGAACCCCTCAATCGAGCCAAGGAAGACGAAGATCAGGACCGCGAAAACGGTCATGAACCCTCCAGCATACTTGTACTCAGTGAAAAGGAAGGAGGTTGCCCCTGTTTACAGAGAGCAAGAGTGTTCAGACCACAAATGCGTACACAACAAAGGTAGACACACATTTTGAAGAGGGAGTTTATCAATAATAAAACATCGAGGCAAATACAAAATGCCAAAGGTGGGATTAATGACAATGTACTGTGGCGCACATCAGCTCATCAGCTCCAAGAATGCTGGCCTTTTATCCAAAAAAAAAACACTGAGCCGACACATATTGTTAGATTATATTTAACCCTGACAATCCCTCATTTGTATTTAACCCTGGCAAGATCTTAAAACAAACTTATACTATATCATTATAAGAACATAAACCTGCTAACAACAACCCAGGAGCCTTGTGCAAAATCAGAGCACTAAATTCAGCAACACCTAACATTCATTCCTCCCCAACTGCCTTGCATGAAACACTGATCGACAGGACACAAACATCCGGCCCATCCATGTGCGACTCCTAGGATTCCTTTCAAGTTAATAAGCATAAGCATGAATATGCATGTGCGGGAGCTAATTACAGCCAGCTGCAACAATGCAGGTACACAAAAAATTTGTCCCCGTGTCTTCAGATGGCAGCTGGGAGGACCACGGTTGCAATAACTTGTCCTCTTCTCCATGCAGTCAGCTTACCCTATCTATCCCTGCAGGCCAGCGTGGTGGTCGCTGCTGGGCTTTGTGGTCATGGGGGCCTCACTTCGCAGCCAAGAAATTTTTTACTGTCAACGATCCCCACAGATCATGCATCCCCGTTCCCACAAGAAATATCTCCAGCGAGAAAAATCTTGTCGGGGGCGACGGATGGTTAATTAATTTAACCACGATTAGCACACGCTTAACCAAGAGCTGTTATTATAAGGCGTGCTGCGCAAAGCGGGGACATCGATATTATAATGTCTGCTACTAGTAGATAGATCCACCTAAAGCGCAGGACTAATACTTTAACAGTTGGTACAAGTACATAACCAAGCACAGAACAAATTCAGAACAACAGTAAGAATCGGTAAAACAGTACAGAATTACGAATCCATGCATCAAAATATGAAATTACCGCTGCACAACACATCGAAATATGAAATTACTGCTGCACGACACATCAAAATATGAAATTACTGCTACGCGCCGCGGCGGATTCAAACAGTAAAAGTTTCTGACAGGTTTCACGCCGCAAGCGAACAGAAAGCAGTCAAACCGGCAGGGAAACTACTCCTAGCGCCCGGTTCCTGCGCGCTCGGAAGGCCAGAGCCCGCGCCGAAATGGCCGAGATCTACCCACCCACCCACCGTCTGATCGATCCACGCCCGCCGCCGACCGGCTACTACCAGCTACGGCCGGCGAGCCGAACCATCTGTGTGTGTGTGGGCATGGCTCACCTTCGGAGATGGCGGTCTGGATCTCGGCGCACTTGAGGACGACGTTGTGGTCGTTGAGGCCCTCCTCCTCCTCGATGAGGTACTCGCTGGCGCCGTCCTTGGCCCCCGCGCCGGCTCCTCCTCCGGCCGCCGACCCGCCCTCGCCGCGCGGCTCGGGGGCGACCTTGACCTTGGACACCAGCACCCACTGCAGCACCGCGAACGCGATGCCGACCGCCGCCGCCACCGGCACCACCAGCTGCGTGGCCAGCTCCGGCAGGATCGCCGCCGCCACCATCTCCGCCTACGCCGGACGCGCCCAAGACCGGTTCTTTTCCGTTCCGCTCACCCACCTTCAGCGGAGGATTAGGTAGTACGAGAGCGAGGGAGAGCGGAGAGGAGCGCAGGCGAGGGGAGCGGCGGTTTTTATAGCCGGGGAGGAGAGGAGAGGAGAGGAGAGGGAGGCCGGGACTGGGGAGAGGAAGAGGATGGAGTTGGAGTGTAGGCGGTGACGTGGAGGCCGGAGTGGCAGTTCCGTGATTTGCGGGGTCTTTGGGCTATCCTTCTGTTCGGTTTCACCTTCCTCCCTGGTCAAGAGGGTGAGAAGAGATCACCTCCGAGTCTATCCTCTCCTGGTCAGGAGGGAGTGTGAGCATTGTTCTGGATAATGTGGCAGTAAAAAAAAAAATAACAACATGGATATTGTGCGGTTTTGCGGTACCGTTAGCGGTCGAAAATCAAGTTGTTGCTCCGAAGATTAAGGGCGGTGGTTGTGCGCTGCAAGTTCACCAAAGGGTCAAAGTCTTGGATTGGCATCTCGAGCGCCTCGCAATGAGCTGGAATTTTCTTGCTTGGCGGACGGCGCGTTGCTGGCAAGGGGAAGGTGGGGTGACTTTGTCGGCCTTCGGACCTCGCGACTCCCGAGGGTGGGTGGGCGGCGGATGGCGTGTATGCGCTATACTTGGCGGTTGGGAAGGCGATAATGAATGCCAGTTGTGAGGCCGTGGTAACGTCGGATAGTTGTTGACAGTTGTTGGCACGATGCACGTAGAAGATGCGTGGACTTCGTCGGTCTTCGGACCTCACGACTCCCAAGAGTGGGAGAGCGGCGGATGGGGTGTATGTGTTATACTTGGCGGTTCTGGAAGCAATAATGAATGCCAGCTGCGAGACCGTAGTAACGTCGGGCTTTTCTTTGTCGTGACACTTAGGATAGTTGTTGACGGTTGTTGGCATGATGCACATAGAAGATGTTTTGACTTTCGTGGAAGAAACCAAGAGCAAACACAGCCATATTAGTGGATGGGGTGTTGTTAGCGGTTAAAAACCATGATACTGGTCTGGTTCTTACCAGTGATTATGCGCCCTTCACTAAAGGGTCAAAAGTCTTGGCTTAACGCCTCGAGTGTCTCACAATGAGATGGATTTTTTTCATGGTGGACGGCGCATTGTTGGCAACGGGAAGATGCGGTGACCGCGTCAGTCTCCATCCCTCACGGCTCCCGAGAGTGGGATGAGGTAGCTGGTGTGTGCATGCTATACTTGACGGTTGTGGAATCAATAATGAATGCGAGCCACAAGACCGTAGTGACATTGGAATTTTCTTTGTCGTGACCTTTAGGATAGTTGTTGAGAGTTGTTGGCATGACGTACAAGAGAAGATATTCCGACTTTTGTGGAAGGAACTAAGAGCAAACACCAACACATTTTAGTTGATCCGATGTTGTTAGCAGTTAAAAACCACGAGATTGGTCGGGTGCTTAGTATCGGTGATTATGCGTCGTTCATTAAAGAGTCAAAGTCTTGGCTTGACGTCTCAAAGTGTCTCACAATGAGCTGGAATTTTATTCCATGGTGGACGGTGTGTTGTTGGCAATGGGAAGATTCAGTCTTCGAACCTCGTGGCTCCTGGGAGTGGGATGAGGTAGATGCATGTATGCATTATACTCGATGGTTGTGGAATCAGTAATGAATGCCAACCGCGAGACTCTACATCGGGCTTTTCTTTGTTGCGACCCTTAGGATAGTCGTTGACAATTGTTGGCATGACATACAAGAGAAGATGTTTGACTTTCGGGGAAGGAACTAAGAGAAAACACCAACACATTTAGTTGATTTGCTATTGTTATCGGGTTAAAAACCATGACACTGGTCTGGTGGTTAGTACCGGTGATTATGTGTCGTTTACTAAAGGGTCAAAGTCTTGGCTTGACGTCTCGAGTGTCTCACAATGAGTTAGAATTTTTTTCATGGTGGACGACGCGTTGTTGGCAATGATAAGATGTGGTGACTCCATTGGTCTTCGGACCTCATGACTCCCGAGAGTGGGAGAGCGGCGGATGGCGTGTATGCGTTATACTTGGCGGTTGTGAAAGCAATAATGAATGCCAGCTGCAAGACATAGTAACATGAGGCGTTTCTTTGTCGTGACACTTAGGATAGTTGTTGACAGTTGTTGACATGACGTACAAGAGAAGATGTTTTAACTTTCGTGGAAGGAACTAAGAGCAAACGCCAACACACTTAGTTGATATGATGTTGTTAGCGCTTAAAAACCACAAGATTGATCTGGTGCTTAGTACCGGTGAACAGTGATTCAGTGTCGCTCACTAAAGGGTCAAAGTCTTGGTTTGACGTCTCAAGTGTCTCGCAATGGGCTGGAATTTTCTTCCATGGTGGACAACATGTTGTTGGCAACAAGAAGATGTGGTGAATTCTTTGGTCTTCGAACCTCACGACTCCCGAGAGTGAGATGGGCCAGATGGCATGTGCATGCTATACTCGGCGGTTGTTGAATCAATGATGAACGCCAGCTGCGAGACTGTAGTGACATCGGACTTTTCTTTGTCATGACCCTTAGGATAGTTGTTGACCGTCGTGGCATGATGTACACGAGAAGATGTTTTCACTTTTGTGGAAGAAACTGGAAGCAAATACCAACCATATTAGTTGATCTGATGTTGTTAGCGGTTAAAACCCATGAGACTGGTCTGGTGCTTAGTCCCTTGATTATGCGCCGTTCACCATAGGGTCAAAGTCTTGGCTTGACATCTCGAGTGTCTCACAATGAGCTAGAATTTTCTTCCACGGTGGATGGTGCATTGTTGGCAACGGGGAGATATGGTGACTTCGCAAGCCTTCAGACCTCACAACTCCCAAGAGTGTGATGGGGTAGATGGCATGTACATGTTATACTCGGCGGCTGCGGATTCAATAATGCATGCTAGCTGCAAGATCATAGTGACTTTGGGCTTTTATTTTTCGTCACACTTAGATAGTTGTCGACAGTTGTTGACATGACGTACACAGAAGATGACTTGACTTTTGTGTAAAGAGTCAAGAGCAAACACGATCATATTAGGTGATACATGAGAAAATAGCATTATACAGAATGGTAATATGTAACGTGAGTTTAAAGAAGACAATCACATCTCCCACTATAATGCCATGGCATTGCATATATTGTGATTAATCTTTTTACTTTGCAACGAGCTGGACTTTTCTTTCATGGCGGACAGCGTGTTGTTGGCAATGGGAAACTTTGGTGACTTCGACAGTCTTTAAAACATACAATTTTCGTGTGGGAGGGGAATGGTGTGTACATGTTATACTCAATGGTTGTGAAAACAATAATAGATGCCAACTGCAAGACTGTAGTGGCGTTGGCTTTTCTTTGTCATGACACTTAGGATGATATATCTCCCTTTATGTGTACAATAAACTACTACGTACTTCAGACTATAAATAAGCCCCCTACATCGCTAGCCACAACGCACACAAAAATTAACCTCTATCTTAGCCGTCCTAGCATAACCCATGGCCACTCCCGCTAGTTTCAAGATCACGCCGTTCGTTGGGCTCACGGAGAACGCCGAGTTCGATGTTGACATGATGCACATATAAGATGCTTTGATATTCGTGGAAGGAACTGGGAGCAAACACAACCATATTAGCTGCTACACAAGAAAATAACATTTTGCAAATGGTAATAGTTGGCATGAGTTTCAGTCATTGTAATAGTTGGCGTGAGTTACAATCGCCTCTCCCACTATGATACTTTGACATTCCATGGATTGTTATTAATCTCGAAGAAGATAATTCTCCCATTGAAATCTCGGACTAATACGGTAAGAATAGCCAACATAAAATGAGTGATATCCATCAGCATGTGTTCCAATTGTATCCAGCTATACAGCTTCTAATGCATGTTTAAATGATCAAATAAGTTATTTTGTAACATATATACACATAAAAGGCAAATAATTAATATGGCAACTGGGCAATTGAATGGCAATTGAATAATATGTAGCTCGTGCTTGAAAGCCAAGCAACTCCTATGATACTTAGTCAACAGAGATGGTCATACGCCATCCACCCATGATCAAAAGTACCGATTTGACAGTGAGCTGGATAGTTGTGACAACAAGTCAAATGGATGGATATTAGGTATGAGCCTATATCGCTTGCCCCGTATTACATAATTATTTTCTCTCAGATAAAGAGCAAGTACATGAAGGAAATATGCCCTAGAGGCAATAATAAAGTTATTATTTATTTTCTTATATCATGATAAATGTTTATTATTCATGTTAGAATTGTATTAACCGGAAACATAATACATGTGTGAATACATAGACAAACAGAGTGTCACTAGTATGCCTCTACTTGACTAGCTCGTTGATCAAAGATGGTTATGTTTCCTAGCCATAGACATGAGTTGTCAGTTGATTAACGGGATCACCTCATTGGGAGAATGACGTGATTGACTTGACCCATTCCGTTAGCTTAGCACTCGATCGTTTAGTATGTTGCTATTGCTTTCTTCATGACTTATACATGTTCCTATGACTATGAGATTATGCAACTCCCGTTTACCGGAGGAACACTTTGTGTGCTACCAAACATCACAACGTAACTGGGTGATTATAAAGGTGCTCTACAGGTGTCTCCAAAGGTACTTGTTGGGTTGGCGTATTTCGAGATTAGGATTTGTCACTCCGATTGTCGGAGAGGTATCTCTGGGCCCACTCAGTAATGCACATCACTATAAGCCTTGCAAGCATTGTGACTAATGAGTTAGTTGCGGGATGATGTATTACGGAACGAGTAAAGAGACTTGCCGGTAACGAGATTGAACTAGGTATCGAGATACCGACGATCGAATCTCGGGCAAGTAACATACCGATGACAAAGGGAACAACGTATGTTGTTATGCGGTCTGACCGATAAAGATCTTCGTAGAATATGTGGGAACCAATATGAGAATCCAGGTTCCGCTATTGGTTATTGACCGGAGAGGTGTCTCGGTCATGTCTACATAATTCTCGAACCCGTAGGGTCCGCACGCTTAACGTTACGATGACAGTTATATTATGAGTTTATATGTTTTGATGTATCGAAGGTTGTTCGGAGTCCCGGATGTGATCACGGACATGACGAGGAGTCTCGAAATGGTCGAGACATAAAGATTGATATATTGGAAGCCTATGTTTGGACATCGGAAGTGTTCCGGGTGAAATCGGGATTTTTCCGGAGTACTGGGAGGTTACCGGAACCCCCCGGTAACTTAATGGGCCTAGGTGGAAGAGAGGAGAGGAGGCCAGGGCAGGGCCGCACGCCCCTCCCCCCCAATCCGAATAGGACAAGGAGAAGGGGGCGGCGCCCCCCCTTTCCTTCCTCCCCTCCACCTCTTCCCCCTCTCTCTCCTAGTCCAACATCGAAAAGGGGGGGAGTCCTACTCCCGGTAGGAGTAGGACTCCTCCTGGCGCGCCTCTCCCCTTGGCCGGCCGAACCCCCCCTGCTCCTTTATATACGGGGGCAGGGAGGCACCTCTAGACACACAATTGATCATTGATCTCTTAGCCGTGTGCGGTGCCCCCTCCACCATATTACACCTCGATAATATCGTAGCGGTGCTTAGGCGAAGCCCTGCGTCGGTAGAACATCAACATTGTCACCACGCCGTTGTGCTGACGAAACTCTTCCTCAACACTCGGCTGGATCGGAGTTCGAGGGACGTCATCGAGCTGAACGTGTGCTGAATTCGGAGGTGCCGTGCGTTCGGTACTTGATCGGTCGGATCGTGAAGACGTACGACTACATCAACCGCGTTGTGTTAACGCTTCCGCTTTCGGTCTACGAGGGTACGTGGACAACACTCTCCCCTCTCGTTGCTATGCATCACCATGATCTTGCGTGTGCGTAGAATTTTTTTGAAATTACTACGTTTCCCAACAGTGGCATCCGAGCCTGGTTTTATGCGTTGATGTTATATGCACGAGTAGAACACAAGTGGGTTGTGGGTGATATAAGTCATACTGCTTACCAGCATGTCATATTTTGGTTCAGCGGTATTGTGAGATGAAGCGGCCCGGACCGACATTACGCGTACGCTTACGCGAGATTGGTTTCACTGTTGCGAGCACTCGTTGCTTAAAGGTGACTGGCGGGTGTCTGTCTCTCTCACTTTAGTTGAACCGAGTGTGGCTACGCCCGGTCCTTACGAAGGTTAAAATAGCACCAACTTGACAAACTATCGTTGTGGCTTTGATGCGTAGGTAAGAACGGTTCTTGCTAAGCCCGTAGCAGCCACGTAAAACTTGCAACAACAAAGTAGAGGACGTCTAACTTGTTTTTGCAGGGCATGTTGTGATGTGATATGGTCAAGACATGATGCTATATTTTATTGTATGAGATGATCATGTTTTGTAACCGAGTTATCGGCAACTGGCAGGAGCCATATGGTTGTCGCTTTATTGTATGCAATGCAATCGCCATGTAATTGTTTTACTTTATCACTAAGCGGCAGCGATAGTCGTAAAAGCAATAGTTGGCGAGACGACAACGATGCTACGATGGAGATCAAGGTGTCGCGCCGGTGACGATGGTGATCATGACGGTGCTTCGGAGATGGAGATCACAAGCACAAGATGATGATGGCCATATCATATCACTTATATTAATTGCATGTGATGTTTATCTTTTATGCATCTTATCTTGCTTTAATTGACGGTAGCATTATAAGATGATCTCTCACTAAAATTTCAAGATAAAAGTGTTCTCCCTGAGTATGCACCATTGCCAAAGTTTGTCGTGCCCAGACACCACGTGATGATCGGGTGTGATAAGCTCTACGTCCATCTACAACGGGTGCAAGCCAGTTTTGCACACGCAGAATACTCAGGTTAAACTTGACGAGCCTAGCATATGCAGATATGGCCTCGGAACACTGAGACCGAAAGGTCGAGCGTGAATCATATAGTAGATATGATCAACATAGCGATGTTCACCATTGAAAACTACTCCATTTCACGTGATGATCGGTTATGGTTTAGTTGATTTGGATCACGTAATCACTTAGATGATTAGAGGGATGTCTATCTAAGTGGGAGTTCTTAAGTAATATGATTAATAGAACTTAAATTTATCATGAACTTAGTACCTGATAGTATCTTGCTTGTCTATGTTAATTGTAGATAGATGGCCCGTGCTGTTGTTCCGTTGAATTTTAATGCGTTCCTTGAGAAAGCAAAGTTGAAAGATGATGGTAGCAATTACACGGACTGGGTCCGTAACTTGAGGATTATCCTCATTGCTGCACAGAAGAATTACGTCCTGGAAGCACCGCTGGGTGCCAGGCCTGCTGCAAGAGCAACACCAGAAGTTATGAACGTCTGGCAGAGCAAAGCTGATGACTACTCGATAGTTCAGTGTGCCATGCTTTACGGCTTAGAACCGGGTCTTCAACGACGTTTTGAACGTCATGGAGCATATGAGATGTTCCAGGAGTTGAAGTTAATATTTCAAGCAAATGCCCGGATTGAGAGATATGAAGTCTCCAATAAGTTCTACAGCTGCAAGATGGAAGAGAATAGTTCTGTCAGTGAGCATATACTCAAAATGTCTGGGTATAATAATCACTATCACTTGATTCAACTGGGAGTTAATCTTCCGGATGATATCGTCATTGACAGAATTCTTCAATCACTGCCACCAAGCTACAAGAGCTTCGTGATGAACTATAACATGCAAGGGATGAATAAGACAATTCCCGAGCTCTTCGCAATGCTAAAGGCAGCGGAGGTAGAAATCAAAAAGGAGCATCAAGTGTTGATGGTCAATAAGACCACTAGTTTCAAGAAAAAGGGCAAAGGGAAGAAGAAGTGGAACTTCAAGAAGAACAGCAAGCAAGTTGCTGTTCAGGAGAAGAAACCCAAATCTGGACCTAAGCCTGAGACTTAGTGCTTCTACTGCAAGCAGACTGGTCACTGGAAGCGGAACTGCCCCAAGTATTTGGCGGATAAGAAGGATGGCAAGGTGAACAAAGGTATATGTGATATACTTGTTAGTGATGTGTACCTTACCAGAGCTCGCAGTAGCACCTGGGTATTTGATACTGGTTTTGTTGCTAATATTTGCAACTCGAAACAGGGACTACGGACTAAGCGAACACTGGCCAAGGACGAGGTGACGATGCGCGTGGGAAACGGTTCCAAAGTCGATGTGATCGCCGTCGGCATGCTACCTCTACATCTACATTCGGGATTAGTATTAGACCTAAATAATTGTTATTTGGTGCCAGCGTTGAGCATGAACATTATATCTGGATCTTGTTTGATGCGAGACGGTTATTCATTTAAATCAGAGAATAATGGTTGTTCTATTTATATGAGTAATATCTTTTATGGTCATGCACCCTTGAAGAGTGGTCTATTTTAATGAATCTCGGTAGTAGTGACACACATATTCATAATGTCGAAGCCAAAAGATGCAGAGTTGATAATGATAGTGCAACTTATTTGTGGCACTGCCGTTTAGGTCATATCGGTGTAAAGCGCATGAAGAAACTCCATAATGATGGACTTTTGGAATCACTTGATTATGAATCACTTGGTACTTGCGAACCGTGTCTCATGGGCAAGATGAGTAAAACACCGTTCTCCGGAACTATGGAGAGAGCAACTGATTTGTTGGAAATCATACATACAGATGTATGTGGTCCGATGAATATTGAGGCTCGTAGCGGATATCGTTATTTTCTCACCTTCACAGATGATTTGAGAAGATATGGGTATATCTACTTAATGAAACATAAGTCTGAAACATTTGAAAAGTTCAAAGAATTTCAGAGCGAAGTTGAAAATCATCGTAACAAGAAAATAAAGTTTCTACGATCAGATCGTGGAGGAGAATATTTGAGTTACGAGTTTGGCCTACATTTGAAACAATGCGGAATAGTTTCGCAACTCACGCCACCCGGAACACCACACCGTAATGGTGTGTCCGAACGTCGTAATCGTACTTTACTATATATGGTGCGATCTATGATGTCTCTTACTGATTTACCGCTATCGTTTTGGGGTTATGCTTTAGAGACGGCTGCATTCACTCTAAATAGGGCACCATCGAAATCCGTTGAGACGACGCCTTATGAACTATGGTTTGGCAAGAAACCAAAGTTGTCGTTTCTTAAAGTTTGGGGTTGCGATGCTTATGTGAAGAAACTTCAACCTGATAAGCTCGAACCTAAATCAGAGAAATGTGTATTCATAGGATACCCAAAGGAGACTGTTGGATACACCTTCTATCACAGATCCGAAGGCAAGACATTCGTTGCTAAGAATGGATCCTTTCTAGAGAAGGAGTTTCTCTCGAAAGAAGTGAGTGGGAGGAAAGTAGAACTTGATGAGGTAACTGTACCTGCTCCCTTATTGGAAAGTAGATCATCACAGAAACCAGTTTCTGCGACACCTACACCAATTAGTGAGGAAGTTAATGATAATGATCATGAAACTTCAGATCAAGTTATTACTGAACCTCGTAGGTCAACCAGATTAAGATCCGCACCAGAGTGGTACGGTAATCCTGTTCTGGAGGTTATGTTACTAGACCATGACGAACCTACGAACTATGAAGAAGCGATGGTGAGCCCAGATTCCGCAAAATGGCTTGAGGCCATGAAATCCGAGATGGGATCCATGTATGAGAACAAACTATGGACTTTGGTTGACTTGCCCGATGATCGGCAAGCTATTGAAAATAAATGGATCTTCAAGAAGAAGACCGACGCTGACGGTAATGTTACTGTCTATAAAGCTCGACTTGTTGCGAAAGGTTTTCGACAAGTTCAAGGGATTGACTACGATGAGACCTTCTCACCCGTAGCGATGCTCAAGTCTGTCCGAATCATGTTAGCAATTGCCGCATTTTATGATTATGAAATTTGGCAAATGGATGTCAAAACTGCATTCCTGAATGGATTTCTGGAAGAAGAGTTGTATATGATGCAACCGGAAGGTTTTGTCGATCCAAAGGGAGCTAACAAAGCGTGCAAGCTCCAGCGATCCATTTATGGACTGGTGCAAGCCTCTCGGAGTTGAAATAAACGCTTTGATAGTGTGATCAAAGCATTTGGTTTTATACAGACTTTTGGAGAAGCATGTATTTACAAGAAAGTGAGTGGGAGCTCAGTAGCATTTCTGATATTATATGTGGATGACATATTGCTAATTGGAAATGATATAGAATTTCTGGATAGCATAAAGGGATACTTGAATAAGAGTTTTTCAATGAAAGACCTCGGTGAAGCTGCATATATATTAGGCATCAAGATCTATAGAGATAGATCAAGACACTTAATTGGACTTTCACAAAGCACATACCTTGACAAAGTTTTGAAGAAGTTCAAAATGGATCAAGCAAAGAAAGGGTTCTTGCCTGTACTACAAGGTGTGAGATTGAGTAAGACTCAATGCCCGACCACTGCAGAAGATAGAGAGAAGATGAAAGATGTTCCCTATGCTTCAGCCATAGGCTCTATCATGTATGCAATGCTGTGTACCAGACCTGATGTGTGCCTTGCTATAAGTTTAGCAGGGAGGTACCAAAGTAATCCAGGAGTGGATCACTGGACAGCGGTCAAGAACATCCTGAAATACCTGAAAAGGACTAAGGATATGTTTCTTGTTTATGGAGGTGACAAAGAGCTCATCGTAAATGGTCGAGACATAAAGATTGATATATTGGAAGCCTATGTTTGGACATCGGAAGTGTTCCGGGTGAAATCGGGATTTTTCCGGAGTACCGGGAGGTTACCGGAACCCCCCGGTAACTTAATGGGCCTTAGTGGGCCTAGGTGGAAGAGAGGAGAGGAGGCCAGGGCAGGGCCGCACGCCCCTCCCCCCCAATCCGAATAGGACAAGGAGAAGGGGGCGGCGCCCCCCCTTTCCTTCCTCCCCTCCACCTCTTCCCCCTCTCTCTCCTAGTCCAACATGGAAAAGGGGGGGAGTCCTACTCCCGGTAGGAGTAGGACTCCTCCTGGCGCGCCTCTCCCCTTGGCCGGCCGAACCCCCCCTTGCTCCTTTATATACGGGGGCAGGGGGCACCTCTAGACACACAATTGATCATTGATCTCTTAGCCGTGTGCGGTGCCCCCCTCCACCATATTACACCTCGATAATATCGTAGCGGTGCTTAGGCGAAGCCCTGCGTCGGTAGAACATCAACATTGTCACCACGCCGTCGTGCTGACGAAACTCTTCCTCAACACTCGGCTGGATCGGAGTTCGAGGGACGTCATCGAGCTGAACGTGTGCTGAACTCGGAGGTGCCGTGCGTTCGGTACTTGATCGGTCGGATCGTGAAGACGTATGACTACATCAACCGCGTTGTGTTAACGCTTCCGCTTTCGGTCTACGAGGGTACGTGGACAACACTCTCCCCTCTCGTTGCTATGCATCACCATGATCTTGCGTGTGCGTAGAAATTTTTTAAAATTACTACGTTTCCCAACAGTACAAACATATAAACCAGATTTAAATAAGAATCTGTGGCATTCAAGAAACAAGATAATATACGTATACTAACAAAGTTCTTCAGAATACAACTATACAATGCAATTTATTATATGAACCGAAGGGCGCATCAATACCTCTGAACCATCATCAACCTCTAATCAGATGACTCATCGCTGACTCATAATAAATTCGAAAAACATAGTTTGACCCATACCGACTTTATGCAGGGAGAGAGAAAATGTGAAGAATATACTTGATAAAAGGGGGGGAATGAAAATAACTGCAACAAAATTATGTTTTGTTAGGAATGTTAACATTTCTAAAAATATTAGAGTTAGCCCTTGATTTGTAGTCTTAATCTGTAGTATTTAAGAAACAGGACATTACACATAGTAACTAACTCTGTTCAGCAAAAGGGTTAAGAAGGCATCAGAATCAAATGATGTGTTATGGAGTGACGAGGCAGTGGCGAAGCAGGCATCCGAATCATACTTTGACCCGTTGGATGAACACGAGCAAAAAGCATGGAAATATACTTTTTGGCTAAAGAAAAGGCAGGAGAAAGGTATATGCACGAAAGTCGGACGAGGTGAGCCGCCACATGACACTCCCCTCTTCCATAATTCTTTGTTTGCGAGATCACACTTTTGCGAAACTAATTTAATTAGTCGCGGTGTTAAGATAAGGAGTGCGTGTGGTACATGGTCACATGCGATATTAATCACTCTTGTAAGCTTATTGAATGAGAGTTGCTGGTGGCTGGTGTGCACCTTGCTCTTATCTTTGAAGCTCTAAAAATAACAAATTAACAAATGGAAACACTCCTATGCTCTTTCAACAAAAACAATTTAATCACTTACTTAAAATTCTCTAAGAAAACTAGGCATAACAAATGGAAAAACAAAATCCTTGCTACAAACTCAAAAGATAGCGATGCGATAACTACCGAGGTACTGAAAAAGCTGAGCCGTTGAAAATGATTTAACATGAACGGTTGTGTATGCCTTTTTCTAGCATAGCATAGGAATTAGTTAGTATTTTTAGTAATATTATGGTTGGGCTTTAATTATGATTGTGCGTAGGTTCTCTGTTTTAGTACCATTTTTTTCCTCTATTTTTCTACGAGGTTTTTTTTTTTTGAACTTTACATCGCTGTTCCAGCTAGACATGCATGGTCCTGGGTAGCCTAACAGCCTGCATTATGGCTTCATCTGCATGGTCTCTGCATGTGTTTTTGTTTCTGTCATGTCTATATTGTTTGCACCTGGCAAGTAGGTCACAAATCAATGTCGGTGCCACCTTGTGCAGTACCTACAATCTGTGTGCATTATTTGGCTGTTGTCTTCGGATACTGTCACACTCCTTTCTTAATTAATGAAATGGCAAGTCTTTTGTCTCGTTTCAAAGCAATACAATCTGTGTGCATTTGCAGCGTTTTGGAATGCACATGCATGCATGTATGGATGGGAACATGGAGGAGTAGCCAATTAGAGCTGGATCTAGCATGTTACTATTTCAGTATTTCTTATAGTGGTGTCCATGTCTTTGTTTAAGAGAGAGAGAGAGAGAGAGCGCAGAGTCCATGTCTTTGTTTCAAAAAGAAAACAGAGTCCATGTCAACAACAAATTAGTTGTATCATACCAATCAAACTTAGTATATCTATGGAAAAAGTACTACTCTCTCTGTAAACTTTTATACTAAGACGTTTTAGGTCACTTGAGGGAGTAGTTAATTATAATATGAGTGGACAGCTGCATGTGGCCTATGCTTAGGAAAGAGTAAAGACAGTACAGTGGACAACGATTTAATAGGTAGCCGGTCACACAGCGCAGTGGTGGTGATCACTGTCTGTCAAATGAGTTAATTAGTTGAGAGTGGCTGCATGCCACTGGTGGGTCTAGAGGAGACATCAGCTGCATCACTGGAATAGAAACACTTGTCCTAACATTAGGTGGGGATCTAGGTCCAGATATGTGGCCAATCTGTTTAGATCATAACTGAAGTCAGGAACATATGTCTGATGCCCGGTGATCTTGCCAAAGCAAAACGATGGCTATCAACCATTTCTGATAACTATAAAGAGCAGTGAATGTAAATGCTAAGGGTATGCCTGGCTTTAATATTTGTGGCCCTGTTGATAACTAAGCAAATCCAGTGAGAGAAATATGTAACTCTGGAACAACTATTGGGGACTTGAACTTTTTCTTCAAAAAAGCATTGATGTTTTACCTTCGCTCAGTCAAACTACACCTTTATTTTTTTTCCCCGCTAAGGAAAAAAACCTCCACCTTGTATTTTCTCCCGCAAAGAAAAAAACTCCACCTTATATTTTGAAACAGATGTACCTCTTCCCTAAATTCATATAAGAGCGTTTAGGTTCTAAACGCTCTTATATTTCTTTACGGAGGGAGTAATGAGTAATAACGGTGCAAGAAGGGAGCATGGTAAGATTTGCACAATAAATACACCCAGGAAGAAATGGAATCAAGAAGATTGATCCCGTTGCAATCTAGTGCCCCTTGAAGATTTTGGAGATTGTTGGACAAACGCTACTCAACATGTGAATGTCCAACTCACATTAACATGTGGGCAGATGCTACTCAACATGTGAATGTCCAACTCACATTAACACAGAGTAATTAAGCCTAGGCCATGCTAATTCATCTACAAATTCATATGGTGCACACTTGTCCAAAACTCCAAATCAAGATGGTTCCTCACACACCCCACCATGGATGGATGGTACGGTAGACAGGTCCACAAGATATTTTCCCCCATAATTTCATCAATTTGTTAATCTTTTTCTTGTCTTGACTTAATGGTAGGTGAGACCCTTGATGGTGATGGTGATGTTCTGTCTACTTTCTAGATTCATGGGAGCAGCACACTTCCATCACGGTACTGAAGACACTTTAGTCTCTGCAAGGAACAATAAACAAAGATACAGAGGGTATGTATATACAGCTCCGAATGACAGAAAAGTTGGATAGATTTGAACACTGGAGGAAAGAGGCCTAACTGCAATAGTTTAGGCTAAATGAGATCTGCATCTCCATGACCCAACAGTTACCAGGCAGCTTCCATATGCAGCTTAAAATATATAACCGAATCACCCGCAAAAACAATTTAAAAATAAAATAAAATATATAACCAATTCCAGCTATTACTGCCATGTTGTCTGTTACTAGTAAGCAGCCAAGAGGCAGTACAAGTGACATGTCCAACTCACAGTAATAGAGGAAAATAACAAATCAATTACTGCTATTGATGTGCATTGTCAGTAGTGCAGCAAGTGGCCTGAAGGGGCTGCTAGTGCAGCCAAAATACAGATATTGCTCCAATTACTCCATCTCCTTATCATAGACTTCACTGCCGCAAGTGGGCTTCTCTTTTGATATATTCCTCTTTATCTTCCCAAGAACATATTCCAACAGAAAGAAAGAAGAAAGGATAGTTTGGGATGCGAAAAAGAAGGACGAAAAATTCCAAATATCTCTAGCTTGCGGGACGCGTTGTATCGAAGAAGACGATATCCCGCAGCTCGCAGCGGCTAGCACGGGCCACCGGAGAAGATCACGGTCCCGGGCATCATGGCTCGCCTTAACTCCAAGATCCGACAAAAACGGCGAAAACAAACCGGTTTCCGCGCTCGAGAAACATGCAAAATTCGACAACCCACACACACACAAAATATCCAAATGACAGGGGCCAATAATCTAGAACCCCAAACAATGGAGTTTACAGTAACATATAGTATATCATGCATTATCCAGCAGAAATAAAGTGTGTGATTCTGAGGGTGGAACATATCACCTCAGGCTTTCAGGCTCACCCTCCCAAGGTGTGATCTGGTTCAGGCATTTCCTGCCCCCCATTGACAGGCCTTATCCTTCCCCGGGCCAATGGAGGACACAAATTCCCATCCCCTCTATTAGGTGGTGAGTGTGACCAGCTGTGTGCAGACACAAATTTCTATTAGGTGGTGAGTGTGACCAGCTGTGTGCAGTTATAGTGAGAGGTATGCAAAGCTTGTAATCTAGCATAACATGTCCTGTGGCTCCATCTGGTCACCACATGGGTGTCCAACTGTCAAACCAAGCTTGCTTCCACATGTTTTCAGCAAATAATCCGGTTTCTAGCTTACTTCCAGATTGCCATTTAGAGGGGACTTTAGTCCCGGTAGATAGGCGTATATTCGCACGCTCATTGTGCTATGGAATAATTAATAAACTTTGGTCAGGGATGACTGCGTAAAAAATATACAATTTCCCAAATCACGGTCGAAATTGATTTCCGCCGCGGGTTCACAGCACGTGTCTGGAGATTGATATATTCAGGTCAATTTCGTAAGCTTTATATATTATTCATGTCAAATTCTGACTACTCCTGTATGACTAGACTACACTAGATGGACACCAAGTCATAGTGATCTACTTGTACAAAATGGGGAGATATCAAGAAGGGTAATCACATTCAGAAGCCCCTCATATGATTAGATAATTTCCCGAATCGCGGTCGAAATTGATTTTTGCTGCAGGTGTTAAGGCACGTGTCAGGAGATTGACTCAGGTCCATTTCGTAAGAATTCTATACCATTCATGTCAAATTCTACCCACTCCTTTATGACTAGACTACAAACAAAAGCCGAGGTATGTTACATGTAGTCTCTAGATGATGGACACCAGGTCAAGGGTGATCTACCTAAACAAAAGCAAAATGAGGAGGCATCAAGAAGGGTGATCACATTTACACACTGTGTGCACAATAGATAAATTATAGTAAGCACTAGGAGAGGCGTGGACGTCTGGATCTTAAACCACCTCTTCATGTCTATCTCTCTTAGCTCCCAAGTATAAGGTCATTTTCAGCATCCAGAAAAGAGGTGCACATATCCAATGGAGCTGGTGGCAGACCAACCTTTATTCTTCTCTCTGGGAGAGATGCACACATGTCCGAAAATTACGGTCATCAGAAGTCTCTCTTACGATTAGACAAAAGGTTTTACAGAACTACCAGGAATCAGTTTCTAGTCACTTTCGCACTTTGCAAATTTGCAAAATAGGTTCCATATCCTATCAATTTCTTGTCACTTGTGCACATTTGTAACAGGTTCCATATCATGCTATCAAACTGCTAGGGTGCACTACGAACCAACCAAGGTGAGGCACAATCATGTCCTGCGAGCGAGACGCGTCATCTTCCCGAACTAAAAATAATAGCTTCTGGAATGCATCATCATAACAGATTGAAGTTTTCAAAGCAAAAGAAAATAACAGATCCATAACATAATGACAAGGCTGGATGTGGACTCTACTTTGCCTGACTGACCACACAGCTAGTATCATCCATAAATGAAGAGAGTCAAATTCGTACCCACAAAATGTTATCAGGAAACCCAGTCCTACATAGCCCTGGAGAAGAGTTCAACCATGAGCCTGCCACAGTATCAGTTCAGATGCGTACCCAATAAGGTATCTGCTTTTCTTTTCACATTCTGGCGGTGTTTGTGATCAACCAAAGGTCAGCATCAAGAATGTCTCTGCCGATAGTCAACGACTCACCAAGGCATCCAATATTAAATGGTTAACAAGTTGACACACTGTACTCGACGTGATCTATAAATCAAATAATTCATGGCTAGTTCAGCCAGGTGTTTCAGACGGTTCTCCATTACAAACCTATTACATCTTAGAATACAGTAGAATACATTAAAAGTGGGCAAACGAGTTTCCACCTTGTCCCAGCTTCCCATGGAACAACATTCTGACTCGAGTGTGAAGCAGTTCGGAACGGATGTTTGTCGCATCATAAACTTAAACCACATATTGCCGGCATGTTCTACATCTAGCTGTTTGCTCTGGCTAGCAAGCCAGAAAAGGATGGAACAGGTGAGTTCCTCATTTGCTCTTGAGCTTGCTTTATCTCCTCGGGATCTTCAAGAATAAAACAGACAGGAAGTGAGGAAGATATACGAGCCAAATCGACAGAAAATCATTGCCAGGAAGTATCGTTGAAGCATATATATTTACAGATCATTAATAAACTAGATAACATCTCTTAGTTTCTGTCAGTATGTATTTTACATAAAGTAAAACTGATTAGAGAAACAAACAGCTATGATTGTGAGTGTCATTGCTACAAAACCATATATAGTATTAAAACGAAACAAACAGCCTGACACAAAAAGTATTTAGCAGCAAGCAATGTACTGTAGATAGAACAGCTGAAAAGGCAGGTACTGTGTAGTGCATATATATTGTAACAACATAGATTCAGACACACTACATACAAATCAGCACAGGTTACTTCTTTCTATTTTGGAAACATTATTACCAAACATGTCATTTAATGTTGCTATTAACTCTGAGTGGACTCAAAATATAACAAATGGAACATGCACAACAAAGTTGAATTTTATATCTTGGCTTGTACGTTTATAACAGTTATATGTGGTGTATAGAACTCATTAAGCATGGGCCTTGATCTGCTAAGCTTCTACTTGCTTATAATATACAAACATGAAGATTCTAGTTTTTTCTTGGATGTAAAAGGTTTGAAATGTATTTATGTGCCATTTACCTATGTTCTCCATCATCTTGGGCATAACGACGACCATTAGGACCATAAAACCGACCATCATACCCATGGGGCTCTTCAAAAGGGACAAAATGTTGAAAGGCTCCCTCGGCTGGGGAAAATAGATACAGACACATAGGTTGGTTAAGAAAGGATTTGATAACAGCAAGCAGCGAGGAAATAGGTTAACAAAAAACTACTGTATAGTATTAGACACCTCATAGTATTGCTCTTCTTTCAGAGGTTCCAAAACAAGCTCATTTAGAACTCTTCTGTTTTCAGTCAATGCTGCTTGAATGTGCCCTGGATTCCTGGCACTGATGTCCACTCGAACCTATCACACAACAGAATAGAAAATCAATTGTTTAGTGCCCATTCTGCTCATATTACAATGAAATTTTCTAATGAATACTCACAGGTGAAAAGAAGTAACCAAGTGAGGAGACTTCGATCAAATGTGTCCCAGCAGGCACGTTGTGGCTTAAGGATAATAGGTCAAGGGGTAACAGTAACAATAAGCACATGAGCTGCCAGCAGTGAAACATTTATACAAACGCAATAAACTATAATTAGACACATAATGACATCGACAAATTCTTCACATAGCACTCCACGCAAGATTCTCTTATGTCTTTTTTCCAAAAAGAAAAGTATCCTCAGAAAAATGGACAATTTTAAAACAATGATGCATGAAAGAACAGACTAAATTGATTAAATGAAAATAAAAGCAATTTTCCCCTCATAAGAGAAGTCGAAATAATTTGGAAGGGCATGGTATAACATGTTTTCCGTAGGATACAAGGCAAAGTAGCCGTCTGGCCTGGCGAATGTAACTTTCTGACCACCATTAAGTATCACTTTCGTGTTTGATGTCTTGGCTGGAAGACCAAAGCCCCTTGCAGCTATAAGCACAACAGATAAAAACAACATCAGGTGGACCTCACGGGAGAACATTAGTACTCCCTGCATAAAGAAATATAAGAGCGTTTAGATCACTAAAGATAAAAACAACATCAGGTGGACCTCACGGGAGAACATTAGTACTCCCTGCATAAAGAAATATAAGAGCGTTTAGATCACTATTAGTGATCTAAACGCTCTTATATTTGTTTACAGAGGGAGTATGTTTCAGCTCCACAAACATTGAGAACTTATAATCTCTAAGTGCACTTCAAGAAGCAAGATGCATGACAAGATCTGAAGTCCTAATCAATTATCCAATGCAAGGAAACCAACATAGTAACCCGCCTTAGCAATTTACAATGAGCTGAAATAACACGGCACCAAAATCCAATGGTTATACACATGCTAAAAATGCTCTTACTAAGACAATACTTCCAAAGTAACGTCATGCGGCATTCATTCCTTTTTGGGTTTTCAAATACTCCAAATCCTGGCCAAGAAACATTGGCTTTGAACGCTTGTGCCAACACGTTTATCAACAAACATATACTCTAGCAGAGAGCCACTCTGATTTGCCTGTGTGGATCTGGACGATTCCCCTCTCTCTACGAGAAGCCACTGAATGAATAAACAGGTTCCTACATCTGTCGATTGGTTTTGATACTCAGAACAAAAGGATGCAGCATATAAACAAGCAGTAGCCACAGCACAACTCCAACGCGGCTCAGATTTCAAAGATGAAGCTGGATAAAATCAGCTGCTCTGATGTGCCTGTAGCATGCTACTACCTAAGCAACGGCGATGCATAGTGGTACATCAGGGAGATCGGCAGCATCGACACGCTTGGCCGGATCACGCGCCCATGTACAGGCCCCAGAGACAGTTCCACCAAATTGGCCAGGTTCGAGCCGAGCACGAAGCTGGATCCCGCCCGCCGACCCACGCACGCAGAAGTTACCAGATGCGTCTAATCCAAACCATGGGGGCGAGGGCACTGACCGTCGATCTTGATGCGGCCGGCGATGGTGTATCCCTCGACGGATCTGCGTCCACAAGGCGAGGCGAGAGAGGGGGTCAGCAACAGCCTCCCGCCGATCGGATCAGATCGGAGAGGGAAAACGGGCGGGGACGAGGGGAGCCTACCCTGGCTGATCCGCCGCCGCGGGGCCGAGGCACGCTGCCAGGACGGCGGCGAGGACGAGGAGGGCGCGGAGGGGGCTCATCGTCGCCGCGGCGGAGGTCGTCGTCGTCTCGCGAGCACGAGAGCTTCTCTTCTCTTCTCTCCTCTCCACCGTCTGCTGTGCCGTCCGTCTGCTCTTGGCCGTGGGCTTCTGAGGAAGGAGCCGCCCACGTCGCTTGGGTCTGGACTCATCGGGCTTCATTTGAGCCGGCCCGCTCTCCCCCGACATACCGGCCCACCACAGAATCTACCACGCGGGTCGGCCCATCAGATGGGGCCCACCACCAACCACCCAGCTCACGCACCGCACGGGAACGAGCCGGCTTGCCATTGTGACAGTCGTCTTCTTCCCGCCCGCTTTTTGCTTTCCAACGGCATTGCTTGCCGTGGCACGGACCATGCCCCCTCCCCCCCCTCCCACACCAGGCCTCGCCACCTCGTGTTTATCCCCCGCCGGTCTCCGCCTCTCCGCCCTCACTCCATCGCTCCAACGCCCGCCCCTCTCACACATTCGGTAGTACAATTTTCAGGGCAAGGGGGTGTAGGTGGCACCGTTGTTCTTCCCGAATGAGGAGTCGGGGCTCACTGGTGCTGCTGACGCACGTCCTGCTCTGCCTGGTAAGCGGCGCTTACTCTGGCCGCATGAGCTCCTACGTGCGTAATGAGTTCCCGTCCGACGACATTCCTCTAGAGCACAAGTCTCTTGAGGTTCCAAAAGGCTACAATGCTCCACGGCAGGTGCTGCATATCAGTCCGTTCATCATTTTAACAAATTTGGGGCGATGTACTCGGTGTTTGTAATCACTGCCTATTTGGTCGCCAGGTTCATATCACTCAAGGTGACTATGACGGGAAAGCCGTCATAATCTCGTGGGTTACCGAGTTGGAACCCGCACGGAGCGAGGTGTTTTACGGTAAAGAGGAGAAACTCTATGATCGGAAAGCCAAAGGGAGGATGACGAATTATACGTTCTACAACTATCGAGGTGTTTTAGTTTTTGCTTCTGTTGTACTACTATGGCATGACCCAGTCAGACACAATATAATTTATGTTAATGTGTTTTCCTTCAATATATGTACCTAACTGAACAAACACGGCATAAATTGTCACCCACAAGCTGCAGTCCGAATTGGAAAGAAGATGTCTTCTGGATAGTTGCTTTCTGAACTTATTTTTCAACCAAAATGCTGCAGTACCAATTAGAATTCTATGCTTAGGTTATTAAGATATTCAGTGTGGCAGCTTGTACTTTTTGGATCATATAAATTCGGTTCAATTTTTTTAAAGCAGCCGTGTGTGCTAGCTTGCTGTTTGATTAACCAGTTACTTAGTAGAGGTCAACTGGGCTATAGAATTCTACACTCCATAGTATAGGATAATTGTCATGGATGCATCTATTCTGAAGTTAGTGATCAGTAATTAAGATAGCATCTCCATATTTTGCAGGCCCGGTTTTGTCGCTTTATTTTTCAATTAGTTCACTAGGACACACATGCATTTGACAAAGATACTACAATGTAACCTCTCCATATTTTCCAACCAGTCCCTTTGTGATATGCTAATTTTCCCCCTGTTTTTATGTTCTACCATTAGTCTGCTAAGTAGGAAACATGTTGACCGGTAATGTTCAGGAATTATCAAACTGTTCAGGTATAGCGCCTGCGAAGGACTGACGTACCGCATGTCGACATACTTCAAGAGAATAAGCAAAGGTCTAGGTTCTGCACCATACGTCGAGGTCAGGGACACAAGATTACCACATGCATGTGCTAAACGAGGTGACATCCCTAAGGCTCCGAGGAAATTGCCAAAGTGTTCGAAGTGTGTAGTGCTTGGTCACAGGAAGAATGTGTGACTTACCGATCAATTTGAGCCGAACTTCCTTTAGCCTCGCTTTATCAAATGTAGCAAGAGTGTTTCGAAATTCAGTTTCTCTACATTTCAGTTCATAATTTTGTTCATGTTCACCGGGTCATTGTTGTGATGACTGTTTGGGACTTAATGAGATATTTATTCGAATTGTCGGGACATTTAGTTGATACATTGCATGGTTTGTTGCTGATGTTGTCAACGGCGAGCGTGAAACAGGCCCGTTGCATCATGTGGACCGTGAATTACAAAATGCCATGTGCTATTTTTTTGCACATGTTCAATTTGAGTGGCATGATCAGTTCTTCCAGTCGCCAGGTGGGGGAGGTTCATGCTGCGGTGTAGGCGTTGGCCGAAATTCTAGTGTAATCCTTCTATACTGTTGTTGTGAACTGTCAATGTTGGCGTGTGTGGAGATAAAGCAAACACACTGACTGGTGTGTGTTGTGACTTACTTGGATTAGATTGTCTTTTATTTCTTCAGTTTTTTTTCTCTTAAACTTAATATATGCATTTGGCTTGATCTGAGTTGGTATGCGTGGAGTACCGCTAGCTCCATGGGGACAAGTGTGTGGGTGTTTGTAAAATTGCACTTCTGATTACCTGGCAGTTTTGTTGTTGACAGGCTTGCTTAGATTGATAACACAACCGCCAGTGTGTTTGCTTTATCTCCACTGCTTAGTTTGGTCTGTTGTGCTGTTTCAGGCGTGTGCTGTGATGCATAGGATAGTGATGAGGTCTAGTGAAGTGACAGTGCATGCCCTGGAGCTAGTAGTATGATGTAAGATCCTCTGTGACGTGCAGGTGCTCCTGAACAATGGAACATGCACTCAGGGCATGAAGCAGTGAGCGGCATGGGCTCCGGGTTGGCATGTGCGTGCTCAGGGAGTTTGCTGCATTGCAAATGTATCCCCGCACATGGAATTAGCCATTGTTTAGTGTGGTTTCTGTCCACCTCAAAAAAATGTTTAGTACTGAATTTGTGTGCCATAAGCCGTCTTCGGCGAAAAATGAGTTTATGCGAGCGTGTTTTACCTAACTGAATGTCAGACCAAGCTTGGTTCGCAAAAAGCTGCAGTTAAAAATTATTGTTCTATGGCTTTCAGCTGAAACCAGCCGAGAAACAAGCTGCCTGAACATCAAACATCACAATTAACAAGCCGAAAAACATGCTTAGTGAAACGTACTGAAGAACACCCGCGGCTGTTTCACTGGACACCAATGCTCCACGAACGCACTTTGGGCTGCGGGTGCTCTCCTCTGGCCAGCAATCAACCGCTTGCATCTCTGCTCGACAGCGAGTCGTACAAGTCTGCACGCGCATGGAGCATGTCAGATGAGTGTAAGAGGCCTAGGTCCTTTGGCATGTGCGTGGGCCAGAGCCGTTTCAATACAGGCCGAAAAAATATCAAATACATGCCTTATGCACAGGGAGCGGGAATCCCAATGGTGGTCAGACGGGGAGGATTGCGGCCTGCCTGTAGGCCGAGCACCATTGGTATTTGTGCCACAAACCTACCTCTTATGATGCTGACAACATAATAAAACACAAAACTTTGAAAAACAGTTTTTTTTGTTGAGGAGAGAAAAAAACATCTTCTAAAAAATAGCTATGTTTTTTTCTGAGAATAAAAAAAAACTATGTTTGAGCCAGGCCTTTCTCTCCCGAGCAGCCCGGCCCAACAGCGGAGCCAACGCGGGCCGGGTAGGATGGATAAGCGCAGGAGTGGGCCCGGACGTCATCTGGCGGGGCCCGCGCAACTACCCTGACGCACGAGTCACAGCCGTCGCCTTCTCTCCTCCACCGGACTTGCTTGCCTCGCCCGGCCTCTCTCCCCGCCACACGCTCCGACGAGGCGACGACGCCGCCACGCCACCACCACCTCCTCCTCCTCCTCTACAACCCCCGCCGCCACGCTCTCCCCGCTCCCGCCCTCCAGCGCGTCCCTCTCCCTCCGCGACGGTAAGCGCACCCCCCTGCCCCGGCTCCCCCCTCTCGCGCCGCCCGTCTCCGGTAGGTCCCGCTCGCTCGGTCGCGGCGGGGCGGCGCGGGTTGCCCGGATCACGCGTGGCGGGGCTCCGGCCTCCGGGTTCCCCCCTCTTCGTAAGCTTCGTGTCTCCGCGCGGCGTGCTGACGCTCGATGGCTGATTAGGAGAGCAGGCCCACTCGATTCGATGGCTTTGGGGGAGGTTGAAGGACGGGGGTAGTTAGTAGTTACCCAGATCAACGCTGGAAATCAGCAGCCGATCCGCGGAACTAGCATTGATCGATGGCGCGGCGGGGGACACGCGACATCTTGGTTTTAGCATCTCGCAGGTTGTTGACTTTGACTCGGTATATAGGCAGACAAGTGAAGTGAGACCATTATGCTAGTATAGTTTATATTGGTTGAGATGAGTGATTGTCAGTAGTGGTTTGGCAAGTGAGGAGCTAGTGTTGGTTTCGGTTTATATCGACCCGCGGCGTTGCTCTAGATCCACAAGCATGGCTGCGATGTCAAATTGACTGAGATCTTGCACGATGTCGCGGCCGTTTGTTATTCTTTTACATCCATCTCAGCTCTCCGTCGGTCAGCCATTGGTCAGATCACACGAATCTCATCCGTGCTCTGTTTGCAGTTGAGTTTCCAGGCTGAGGCCGGCATCCGCGTTGCTCTGAACAGATGAGGGGGCTGGGGTTTGCGGCGTTATCGTTACATGTTCTGTTGTGCCTGGTTAGCGGTGCCTACTCTCGCCGCACGAGCTCCTATGTGCGCTCGGAGTTCCCGTCCACCGATATGCCTCTGGACAGCGAGTGGTTTGCGACTCCCAAGGGCTACAATGCTCCACAGCAGGTACGGAACTACGCTAGTAGATACCAGCTCATCACTAGTGCTCTGGTAATGTACTCACTGCTTGTTCTGCTGTCAGGTTCATATCACGCAAGGTGACTATGATGGAAAGGCTGTTATAATATCATGGGTCACTCCGTCAGAACCTGCGCCGAGTCAAGTGTTTTACAGTAAAGAAGAGAACCGCTATGATCAGAAAGCCCAAGGGACGATGACAAATTATACATTTTACGACTATAAATCTGGATACATACACCATTGCCTTGTTGATGGCCTTGAGGTATTTTGATGTCCTTTTTGGTTTGCTTTGTATTCTTATATGAAATTTATTTCCCTTACTGTTATGATATATGTTCTGCCAAATATGGGAGCTCAAGTTGCAACAGTTTACTCCGCTGTAGACCATTTATCTTGTTCAAGGGTGCACACATCCAAAATAGCCACCATTCAAAATAAATTCACCATGGTTTCATGATGTACTTTACTGACAACCATTACACAAAACTGGAGTGGCCAAAGAATGAAAATCACCAAATTTCAACGGTATTGGGTTCTTCTATTTGGACATGATGTCCACTATAGAAATTTATTCATCGCATGTTCTTGTACCCGTGGACTGTAGGCGTAGCAGCCCGGTTCATGAAGAAGAGTTATGTTTGTACCTAATCTTGTACTATTTTTGTTTGGGCAAACAACCTTGTAATAGTTGGCTGATGCAAAATTCTAATTACGTTTTTGGTTTGCAGTACAACACTAAATATTATTACAAGATAGGTACTGGAGATTCAGCTCGAGAATTTTTGTTTCAAACACCTCCAGCAATTGACGTAGATGCACCATACACATTTGGCATCATAGGTTTGTCTTCTGTTCTTTAATTTTTTGTCTCATAGCTGTCTTGCATTACTTTGGACCTCTGCAGCATTTTCTGTAGCTAGGGTTCTAGGGCGCTTGAGCAGGGAATTCAGCTAGTTAGCTCTAAATTCATGCAATCATGCTTTTCACTTTACACGTATGCACTACTAACATTTTAATTCAAGTAAGCATAGTCTGTGCTCACCATATCTCTTAATGGCCAAATTCTAGAGAAGTGTTGTGTCACTGTCAGGATAAAAGAAAAAAGCCACACTAGATCAAATGGTTATTGGTGATGCCAACCAATAGGTGAGATATAGACCTAGTAGTCAGCGACTCAGGCAATTTAATCTAATTTTTTCTGGCTTTATTTTGCTAGGTGATCTGGGGCAAACATTTAATTCTCTGTCAACTCTTCAGCATTATTTGAAAAGCGGAGGAGAAAGTGTTCTATTTGTTGGGGATTTGTCATATGCTGATAGATATCAACATAATGATGGTATTCGTTGGGATTCGTGGGGTCGATTTGTTGAACGTAGCACTGCATATCAGCCATGGATCTGGAATTCTGGAAATCATGAAATAGAATACAGGCCTGATCTGGTATGTTATGATGTTATCTCCTCATGTTGGCAAAATTTTGCTAGTGAAAGCTCAAAATGTATCTACAAGACAAAACTGATTGACAAAGCCGTTGGCCATGTTTCATGCATCCATATTTTTTTTCTTTGCAATATACCTCTATTAAATTGGGAACAGGAAACACTGTTCATTTCGTGAACCATATTGCATATTCCCAATATTTATGGAACTACCTTTTGGGAATATATGTTTCGATTCAGCTGGCACACAATGTTGGTTGTAGCTGACTTGCTACATAATTATGGCTGTGTGGGTCCATACTATGAAGGCTATATGCTTAGAACCTTAGCCTTTTTGTTCAGAACAACATTGTGTTTCCCTTTGAACTTTTAATTAGCTTTTGCTTTATTGATGTCTCTGAAAGGACCGAGTCACACTTGTCACTTCATAACTCTGTCCCTATTCATATTTCAGGGAGAAACTTCTACATTTAAGCCATATCTGCATAGATATTCAACACCATATTTGGCATCGAAGAGCAGCTCCCCAATGTGGTATGCAGTCAGGCGTGCATCTGCTCATATTATCGTGCTCTCCAGCTATTCTCCTTTCGGTAAGTT
Source organism: Triticum aestivum (assembly GCF_018294505.1). Lineage (NCBI taxonomy): Eukaryota > Viridiplantae > Streptophyta > Magnoliopsida > Poales > Poaceae > Triticum > Triticum aestivum. Next base: position 614,195,216 of record NC_057814.1, read on the forward strand.
CCTTCCTACTTGCTCTGTTTCGTTTCTGCATGAAGTTTCTGATAAAGAACGAGGATGTGATGTTGGCAGTACGATTGGGATTTCCAAGCGCTTGGCCTTTGTCCAAAGCATGGGTCAAGCAGGGGTAAAGTCAATAATATGGCCTTGTCATGTTCTATTTTTTTTGACGGGTTATCGTATACTTAATGATACAACTGGTAATGTAAATACCAGTGAAGTCTAGAGTCATTTGCCTTTTGTCCTGCTGATGCATTTGAAACTTTTACTGTAGCTCAATACACAGCGATAGAAGGTAGAAATCTAAAAAGCGTCTCTACTTTCAAAGTCTGAAACTGCTATTGACCATTTTATTCTCTTCAGGATACAGTTCTTGTAGGAAATAAGACGTTCTTTGAAACTTGTATTACAGTTACCAGAGTCGTGGTTCGAACGAGTCGTAGTACAGGGATTGGGGTCACACTGTTACCACTTTTTCAAAACTCTGATGTAAATGTCAATCGTGTATCCTAATCGGTTCGGATTTGACAACTTTGATATGAGATGCTATGCTTAATGGTTAGACTCACAAGTTCTACACTGACAGCATGTTCTGACAATTTTATATTATATTTTAGAAGCGTACTTTATTCGACAACGGAATGTTCCTTTCAGAACGTATACCGTTGATGGTTTTATCGGATATGCTATTCTGACACAAGTATGTTTTGTAAACTTGCACGTGGTATTTATAGTAAAATACACCCCCCAATGGATGTGGCTGAAGGGTGAACTCAAGCGCGTGGACAGGGAGAAGACACCTTGGCTTATTGTTCTCATGCATGCTCCCATGTACAACAGCAATGATGCGCATTATATGGAGGGCGAGAGTATGAGGGCTGCTTTCGAGAAGTGGTTTGTCAAGTACAAGGTGGACTTGGTATTTGCAGGTCATGTCCATGCCTATGAGAGATCGGTAAACTCTTCAGTCCTTCCCTGAGCGCAGCCTCCTCCTTTATGAATAAATTGCTGAATTTGATCTGCACTTTTTACATTTGATCTCTCATAGTCGAATTAGACGAAATTACGCAAGTCTATTTGTTCTACTCAAAGATATCTGATCTTTGATTTCTCATGATACTTCTTCATGTACTGGTTGCAGTACCGGATATCTAATATCAACTACAACGTAACATCGGGGAACCGATACCCGGTGCCAGACAAATCCGCTCCCGTGTACATAACGGTGGGCGATGGAGGCAACCAGGAAGGGCTCGCCTGGAGGTAAGAGGAACGAACACATCGCTCCAAAGCTAGTGCACCTTGTAATACTAGACTCTGCCTACCGCACTCTTACGATGCTTTCTCATTGAATGTTTGCAGGTTCAGTGATCCGCAGCCAGACTACTCGGCGTTCAGGGAGGCGAGCTACGGCCACTCGACCCTGCAGCTGGTGAACCGGACGCACGCCGTGTACCAGTGGAACCGGAACGACGACGGGAAGCACGTGCCCACGGACAACGTGGTGTTCCACAACCAGTACTGGTGAGCGCGGCATAGCACCCCGACAGTTGCATAGACAGCAGCGATGCATCCATCCCGATGCGCAGAGCACTGCTCTCCTGTATCCAATCCACCGTCGTGTTTCTAAGCAGCTGGGCTGTGGTTTTGGCAGGGCGAGCAACACGCGGCGCAGGCGGCTGAAGAAGAAGCACCTCCGGTACGAGAGCCTCGAGGGCCTCATGTCCATGCTCTAGGAGCTCGTTGTTACCAGCACCACTACAGAACATTGGCAGCGGCACGGGAGTTTCAGAGGCCCCGGCGGGAGGCACGGGAGCTTTGCTTCTGCTTCTGCTTTGTGGCCGCTGGCAGCCCTGGTCGGCCGGCGGACCTCGTGCCGCGGCCGCCGACACGGGGGCATATGGTAGAAGCCTGGGCATTCATCCATTCCACACACTTCTTCAGACTGTGCTGGTACTGCTATATAATGAACACGGTCCGTCCGACGCATGTAAAATTCCGGCCAGCTAGATGGCCACCAACTGCACTGTTCAAGTCGATAGACACTCAGAGTAAATAAATTAAGTAAAACACTCCTACAATTATACACTGATACGCCAATCCTGTGCCCGACGGCCCGACGCGACGGCGGCCAAGGCAACTTTTGTCTCTTTGCCTGGACGTCGCCGTCCGCCGACTGAGCGCTGGGCGATAAGATAAGCAGCCGACGGCCTCGTCGGGCCATTGTCGCCCGGTTCGGTATGGAGCTGCCCTCGTGCCCTCGTGCCACCGCGTACGGCGCGTGGTTGGTAGGTAGTAGGTGGTACCACGAGTGAGTGATTTGGGATTTCAGTGTAACGTTCTTCAGCTTCCCTGCCATGTTTAGAGCATCTAAACCCGACCGGTCAAAAAAAAAAAAACCCTGACCCACCCGCGCGTCTCAAACCGGTCTGGGAAGACCGACACCCTTCATATTCAGCCCAAATATGGGACGGATATGGGGCAGCCTGGACGTGTCTGTCATGTCATGCTGACAGTCGGGTTCCACACGCAAATGCCCAGAAACTCAACGGTCTAGTGGGAGTCTTCTTTGGCAGGGGTGTGAACGCCGCGTCGCATCGCTACGGCTCGCCACCTGAGGGCCAGGGCTCAATTATTTAAGTCGGACGACATCCCCCAGCCCTAGCCACGTCCGCCCCCTCCCTTTTTGCGCCGCCAGCCCAATCCCATCCATCCACTTCTTGCCATCGTCCACACTCATTTCCGCTCTCCCTCTCGCAGTTCGGCTCCGCCATGCCCCAGCAGAAGAATACGACCTACGCTATGCTTAAGCCCAAGCGGCGCCTTCAGTTGCTCAAGGAGATCTGAGCTAGGCGCGCCGCTTGGTTGGTAGTGGGCATGCCTTCGGATTCGTCGGAGCCGGGGGAGAAGGAGGAGCCGGAGCAAGAGCTGGAGAGGAGGAGGAGGACGACGAGTCGGTGCCAGTTACTAGCTTCGCCATGGCGGACGCCTTGGCGGAGTACGAGGTCGCCCAAGCGGAGGAAATGGCGGAGCAGACCGCCATCCTGGAGTCCATCTAAACTGAGGCTTATGCCAAGGACAACCGACAGTTTATCCGGTAAGAACGGGCGGCGATCGACGCGCTTTTCGCCGAACTGGAGGCAGAGGAGCCAAAGCGAGCAGGAGAGGGAGTAGCAGCTCCCACCCATGTACTCGGAGCCCGCCACAGAGACCGCGGACATCTTCGACGAGGACAACGAGTAGGACAGTGTAGGGTAGTTGTCTACATAGTATGTAGATCATTCCTTTGCATGTTTTATACTCCCTCCATCTCAAAAACTTTGTACTAAAGTTAGTACAAACTTGAGACACTTATTTTGAGATGGAGGGAGTATGATTTTAAGATTCGAACTATAAGATATGTGGATGCAAGAGAACAAAATAGGGTTACCCAATCAATACCCATTTTTGCGGTCCGGATTTGTTGTGTCTTGCTATAGATGCTCTCAAGAGGAGCTCTTCTTCTAGAGCAGAATCTGTCTCACGTCATGCAAAAACTCGTCCTGCTCACTCTGTACGTATGAAAAAGGAAATGCAGGGTTTGTAGATGCTCGCTCTGGCTGCTCTCGAAAACGAGGAGAAAAAGGACATGCACAGACATCATGAGCCACTTCAATCAAACGTGAAAAAAAAACATGATTTGTATCCCAGCAAGCCATTTCCATGGGCACGACTTTCCGTTTTGAACTGGCCAAGATAAATATGAACCGCGAACAAGACGATTAGGGTTGCCGGCACCCGTCGATGTTGCCGCCAGCCTGCCTTATCTCGGGTGGCCTTAGGGCATCTCAGCCGATCTTCTAAATTTGAGAGTAAGCGGCCGATTAATCGTTAGTGAAATAATTTTATTTCTTAAAATTTTAGTCGTTTCTACCTGATTCCCTAAACTTAGTGAAGTACAAAACCAATTCTAGGCAAACAAACACAAATTCAATTCAAACAAATACTTAATAAAAAAACTTCGTCTAAAACTTACTAATTTTAATAGTTATCTTCGGCGATCTCTTTCCACTCGGCTCTGGACAATCCACCGATCATGAGATCTAGGCCTTGGCCATCGTCTGGGTCATCAAAGATGTTGTTGCCGCCAAAGATGCTGGTGACTTCGTTCCGGCCGCCACCACAGATGCTAGTGACTTCGTTCCGGTATTCCCTCATCTCCGGTGCGGAGACCATCCTCGGGTCGACGGGATCTAGCTGAGGCATCTCGCTGAACTCGAAGTTTCTAGCTGTCGGCGCCGTGCAGACGCACATACCAGATGTCATACTCGCAGGCGGCCTGCTCGGCGGAGTGGAAGCTCCCAAGCCACAACTTGTGGGTGTGCCAATTCATAATCTCGGCCACCCACGTCCCAAAAGGCCCGCTGCCGCACACCAACGTAAGACCTCTATGGCGGTGACGGATTGAGCTCGGGGAAGTCGGCAGGCGGCAGAGGATTGGGTGGGGGGAGAGGCGGAGAGGCGTGCACGTCTTTTACTTAGTGGTCGAGCGGAGGAGTAACTTTAGGAGCTCGGGGCGACGTGGAGTATTTTTTTACTTCACTAACCACTTTACGTGTTCGTTAGGTCCCGGTTAGAGTAGTAAAACCAAAATTTTACTTCTCTATCCGGTTTTAGGGGATCGGCTAGAGATGCCCTCGGGGCCACGGAGGCCCGGTGGACTCGGGTCCTGCCGGCGGCAGGGATGTTGCTCTGTTTTAAGTTACAACTAAAAGGATGCCCCGGGTGTTGCTCCGGGAGTTTGTATGAAATAAAAATTAGGTTGAACTAATCAACCTAGTTAGTGTCTTTACAATTTCTTTTGTAGTGAGATAATATGTTTATCAATATTTTTAAATAAATAAATGTACATCTCTATGTATAAGTGCAGAATTGGACGAAAACGGAACAAATATGAATGCATGCGTCACTTTCTTTCATAGTGCTAGCACCCGAGTATGAGCTGCATGCATGTATCAACTTTTTTTATTGATTAAAACACTCCTTAGCCATCATTTACTACATGCGCTGCATGCATGCGTTGGTGGCTCTTAATGGGTAGATCCAATGGCTATTGTAGTCTCATCGAGTATATCCAACGGGTAAATTAATTTAGGTGATGTGGCTCAAGGAGAAGCAAGAGAATTCCTAAAAGTGGGGGTTAGCTATTTAGATATAGTAGATTTTGAGTTTGGGTAAGGTTTGTGTCCCACTCAGAAAGCCTGGGCGAGGCGGCGATGCCTCTCTGAAGATGAAATAAGGTCTTTCTAACTAGTTTTCTCCCGTTGGTCCATCTAGTATCGTGGGAAGGCGCGTAAGGTGTGTCTTTGATGTATATCGCAGGGTTCGATTGGTGTCTCAATTCCAGCACCCGCTTTAATGCCGGCTCCAGTAAGAGGCCGCGTTTTCTCTAAGTCGGCATGAGTGCGGCGCGGGGAGCGGAGGTGCGGTGCGTGGGAGATGTTTTTTGGTGGACCAGGGTGTCAGACGTGTACATGGCTACGGTCCGGGCGCCCACAAAGCTCGCATGATTTGTGTCCGGTTTATGGGATTTCAGACAACCGGACACATCCACAGATGAATAGGATGTCATATTGGATGACAAAATGCGTTCAGGCAGCTTTCCACACGTTTGCGGAAAATTTGAGGGTCCTTGTTCGAGACGCCTAACTTTCAGCCATCCATCAGGTGGTTTGGTCCGTCTAGACATTCCTACCTGACCTGGTCCGGTTGACACTTGAGAGGAACAGTAGCATCAACCAGCTTCTTTCCCTTATCATCAATATTCAATAATTGTCCTCTAAAAATCAATATTCAATAGCGAAAAACTCACCTGAAAAAGCCACAGTGCATTCTTTTTTTGGGAATCTAACGGAATCCAACATGTAGCGTCTTTGTTGGCCGTGGACCCTCGTCATTTCGTAGGACAGTGAAAGTGTGGCCTTCACAAACGGTAAAGTGAGACAATGGAAACCGCTAAAGTAGTGAGAGTGTGCAGGACAATGGAAAGTGAGACCAGCATGGCTCACCTTTCTCTTCCCACCACGTACGGGCGGCGCGTGCGCGTGCTTGTTTGGTGACTCGCGTGGTGTGGGTTTGCAGCGGCCAGCGACCCACCGCCGGCCGAACGGGTCCATAAATGGCCGACGGGCAGGCGCTACATTTGGAACCAGGCGCACGACACGGGTCACATGACCGCGGACGAGGTAGAGACGTGGGTGCGTGCCATGGAGTCAGTGGGAGTGATCGCCGACAGTGCAGCGCCTCTGCTCCTCGCGGCCGTCGTCGCCGTCTTCCTCGCCGGTACGCTGGTCAGGAGGCATGGCGGGCATGCCAAGAACGGCCGCCTCCCCCCGAGCCCCGTGGCGCTGCCGCTGATCGGCCACCTCCACCTGATCCGCGAGCCCCCGCACCGCGCCTTCCACCGCATCCTCGCCCGCCACGGCCCGCTCGTCCACCTCCGCCTCGGCCCCTCCACGCACTGCGTCGTCGTTGGCTCCGCCGACGCCGCCCGCGACGTGCTCAAGTTCGAGGGCAGCATCCCGGAGCGCCCCCAGACGGCCGTCACGCGGCAGCTCGCCTACGGCGCCTCCGGCTTCGCCTTCGCGCCCTACGGCCCGCACTGGCGCTTCATGAAGCGCCTCTGCATGTCGGAGCTGCTCGGCCCGCGCACCATCGACCTGCTCCGCCCTGTCCGCGCCGCCGAGCTCGCCGGCGTCATGGGGGCGGCCGCCGCGGCGGCCGCGAGCCGCGAGGCGCTGGACGTGAGCGGGCAGCTCATCCGGCTGTCCAACAACGCCATGATGCGGATGGTCGCCAGCGCGCTGCCCGGCGACATGGCCGACCTGGCCCGCGACTGCGCCAAGCAGGTGGCGGAGCTGGTCGGCGCCTTCAACCTCGAGGACTACGTGGCGCTGTTCCGCGGCTGGGACCTGCAGGGGCTGTCCCGGCGGACGCGCGGCGTGCACGCCCGGTTCGACGCGCTGCTCGAGTCCATCATCCGGGCCAAGGAGAAGCAGCGGCGCGACGGGGCCGACGGGGGCAAGACCAAGGACCTGCTCGACATCCTCATGGACGCCGCCGCGGACCCGGCCGCCGAGGTCAAGCTCACCCGGGACAACATCAAGGCGTTCGTCCTCGTAAGTACTCCTCCCACACTCTGTCAGTCTATGTGCATCTAGATCGAAGTGAGCTGAGCCTGAGTTCATCGTCCAATGTCGAATGAAACGAACAGGACATCTTCACGGCCGGGTCGGACACGACGGCGACGACCGTGGAGTGGATGCTGGCGGAGCTGCTGACCCACCCGGACTGCATGCGGAAGCTGCGGGCGGAGCTGGACGCCGTGGTGGGGAGGTCCCGGGTGGTGGGCGAGCCGGACGTGGCGCAGATGCCGTACCTGCAGGCGGTGCTCAAGGAGACGCTGCGGCTGCGGCCGCCGGCGGTGATCGCGCACCGGGAGGCGGTGGAGCCGATCCGCGTGCGCGGGTACACCATCCCGGCCGGGACGTCCGTCTTCTTCAACATCTACTCCATCGGGCGCGACGCGGCGTGGTGGGAGGACCCGCTGGAGTTCCGGCCGGAGCGGTTCATGCCGGGCGGGGCCGGCGAGGGCGTGGACCCCAAGGGGCAGCACCCGCAGCTGATGCCGTTCGGGAGCGGCCGGCGCGCGTGCCCCGGCATGGGCATGGCCCTGCTGGCCGTGCCGGCGTTCCTGGCGGCCCTGGTGCAGTGCTTCGACTGGGAGGTGCCCGCCCCGCCGCTGGACATGGAGGAGGGCGAGGGGCTCGTCATCCCGAGGAAGCAGCCGCTGCTGCTCCGGCCGACGCTCCGCCTCGGCCATCTGCCCCTGCCCTAGATGCCTCCATTGATGCATCATGCATGCATCCACCCAGCTCCTAGGGCTAGGATCAGATCAACTCGTATCGAGCATTTCATCTCGTGCTCCAGTGTGTGCATGCTGTGCTCGCCATGGTAGAAAAACAACCGAGTTTTCTGTGCGTACTGTTTTGTATTGTACCCTGAGTTATGTGTTCTACTTGTTTCTGTTGTGGATGCAATATGCTAGATTTTCAAAAATTTCAATCATCACGTTGCAACATTCACTAGCTATCTAGCTAGTGTGTGCAACATAACACAACGCTAAAACCTGCAAGCAACCGGTAGATCCACATTAAACCTAAATAGTTATCTTGATCACAGACTCCCATGTTGAAATATATTGGTCACATCTTTCCATCAGTTCAAACTTTTGGAGCAACTGGCTGGAGCATGAATTCACTATTATCCGAGTCAAGAGGTCTTTAGTTGAAAACCCCGCCAACGCATTATTAAAATAAAAAGATTCTTGGGCCTATATCGATCTCACGTCTAAGGACTAAATAAGTGCGCACGCCATATAGGATGTAGTTGGTTTTGGTAAGTTTCCCGGATACTTGGGAGTTGAGGCTGAAGGTGGTTACGGTTGAATAGAAACAGAAGACTAGATAGAAGTTTAAACAGAGAGAACTCCTAACTAATCTATGGAAAACGCTATCCCCCAGCCGACTGATGCACGCGGAGCGTCCGCCGCCTGCATAGCCATCAGATTGATTTTGATTAAGCGCTCACACTGGATACCAGTCCTGTGCAACCAGTTTTTTTTTTTGCAACAAGCGTATTGTTTCAGAAGGTTTCTGCAACAGAGGTCTTGTTTCAGAAAGAAAAAAATGGTTCGATGGTGAAGTTTTTTTTTCAGCAACAGGTCTAGTTTTTGGAAGTTTCTGCAACAGAGGTCTTATTTCAGAAAGAAAGAAAAAATGGTGAAGATATTTTCTTCTGTGGCTCTTGTTTCAGAAGCATATCCCCGGTTGCATAAAGCGTCAGAGGAGCGCCTGGTGTTAGGGCATACAAGGCCAAGCATTGCAACACGATGACTGTTTCAGAAACATAGCCCTAGTTGCAGAAATCGACAGAGTGCCTGGTGTGAGAGCTCATTGCCGTCGTGTTGGAGTAGAGGCAGCTGCTCGGGGTGCTGGGTCGAGGAGGCGCGGCAACTCCGGCGGCCGGCGGCGCTCCACAGCCGAAGCGCTCAGGCCATGGCAGGGCAGCCGTGTTGTCTCGGTGGACCTTTGCAACAAGGCCCTTGTTGCAAAGCCCCTGAACGCAACAAGCTAGTTGTTGCAAAGGTCCTTGGTTGGCTGGGACGGTAGATCAGACGGCTATTTCTAGCAGCATGCGACGACTGCCGAGGCAGCTGATCTAACCAGTTTATCACCCGGCGGGCGCGTAACATTGCCCCTAATCTATCTAGTCTACAGATATGACTTGGGCTACAAGAAGGAATAAGAGGGAGAGAGAATTATATGCGTGACACAGTTTATCACGTTACAATATGTTTAACATCCCAATCACAAATCTTGCAAAAAGAAAACATCCCAATCACAAACCATCTATTATGGGAACATAGTTGATATGAGGAAACAGCTATATCCACACAAAGAATAAGATCATCGGTCATTGTTGTGGGTAACTTACCACCAAAAAATTCTTACAATCGTCGAATCCTTCCAATAATGGGCTAATGTCTAACTGACCATCTATAAAACACATAGTTTGGGCATTCTGGCTTGGGTGATTGCGAGGTTTAACTTCTCTGCAACACTTGAACCTTTTTTTCCCGAGGAAGCAACACTTGAACCTTCCCCAAGGCCTTCTCGCCATCAGCAACACCGAGCTTCTTACGGACGACTAATAGCACCTCTCCGGCACCGCGGATGTAAGCTGTTGTTCGCCTGCAAACACAGTAAGGGAGATCGCGGATTTCTTGTCGCATCTAGTAGTACTAAATACACATCGTCTAATGTTACGAGTATCTAGTAAACAATCTCTTCTGCCTAAAACCGACTCCATTTTTTTAAAAAGATTTTGATAGCAAATTATCTGCATTGGTGGTCAGGACCATATATGTCAAACCTTTTGAAAAGAAGACTATGTATGTTTACTCTTCAGAGCGAGACAAGAAGACATTTTTGAATGATGATGTCTTGTGATCAGGAAGTGATCAGACTATCAGGTCCAAATGGGACACTTCCAACTTTCCAAGAGTTTGGCGATACAAGGAATTCCCAATTTTCACCACGCTAGAGCATGTAGCGTTTAAGCCTCGGGGTGATGTAAACAAAGCTAAGACCTGCAGTAGCATTGAGCTACAGAGGAAACGATGCAAAGTGGTTTGATCCCCCAAGCAGCTCAAATCCGCAAGCAATACCTCCAAGTGTTAGCATTGGCCTGGTACAGTGAAGTAGTTAGTGGCCTAGTAACGGCTGTGCAGCAGCAAGAGAGTAGGCCAAGGTATATGTCAGGGAAGGAGGAAACGGATCAATTATGATACATAACCATGCAATGATTATGTGTTCAAGATTTAAACTTTTGTGTTCTGTACTCATAATCGATGAACTATAAACGAAGTATTTTACAAGAAATCTGTGATCGAAGTTAAACTTAGGAACACGTGGGCAACTTGCATTATCCAAGAGGGAGCACATTAAGAGCTGATTAATATCTGCATTAATATGCAGTAACATAACACAGGAACAGATGACAGTTGGCTTTTGCTGCTTATATAATTCTATTGGGCAAACGAGCTGTGAGGCACAGCAGGCCTGCAACTCAGCATCACCTGATAACTGCCAAACAAATGTTTTTTACCGAACAAATCATACACAACAGTGCACTCCATGAATGGTACACAGGATAACATCAGGTCGAATTATTCAAGATATACCTAACATGATTCAAGTAAACCTAAGTAATGGAACATCAAATATCTAAGGACGCGAAAAAACAGAAATGAATATGTACAGCTGGGCCATTACATGGAGGTGACAATCAGGGGCATCCCATATTAGCCAAACCAATTTAGACCAAGTTGGTTAGAAGTCGGTGGTAGTTTTACTGGTTTCTGCCATGTTTGGGAATTTTTTCACCTTTGTTCGGACGGCCACTAACTTCCTAGTAGCAGAGCAAACAAGGTCGGGCCTGAACTATCAACACTTACTCTGCCCGGCATGTGATCATGTTAGAACACAGGCTACTCGAATGAACGCATAACTAAGTGTTGCCTCCTTTCACTGAAGCTGAGATCTGCTGCTGCTTTCAGGCCAATGGAAGCTTGGCGCATTGTTGTATTGTGTCAAATCGAAAGATATGGTCTCCACCTAGAAGGCAAACAAATTTTAAGAAAGATAAGCATTAGTTTATCAGAATTTACTAAGACCAGTAAGAACAGAGAGGGGTACTCTAAAGGGTATATTTGAGCTTACTCCGTATGGGAAGGTATCTGGTGCACCACTAGATGTTAATGGCCATCCCTCATTTACTTGATCTTCCTGAACCTAATGGGGGAAAACTTCAATGTTAATCATCAAGAACTATATGAAGAACAAAAAAATACTAGTCAAATGTGTGGACCTAGTAACAATACATACATTTGCGCTTTCTGTTATGCTGTCAGTTGCGGTGACCGTTGTGCATAGGTTGTTCGCAGTGGCATTCCTCCTCTTGTTATAGGCCCTTTTAGTTTTCTTTTTCAGGGTATCAAGAACTGTTGGTGTCGTCAGTTTCTTCTTGCGAGAACGTTTTGACTGACCTTGAATGAGATCCCAGCCCTTCGTACTAAGAGAAATGGGTAATGCATCATCAGTGAAATCCTCATTCACTGGATTATATGCAAAGTTGGCAGTTGAAACTTGGCTGTCAACCCTTTGATCTCTCAATGACTTCTCATAAGAAATCACTTTATCCCTGATCTCCCTCATGACTGACAAAGCATAATCTTTTGATTCTGAGTTCACAGAACCCAGTTCCACAACTTCTGCAAAGTATTGGTGGCCTAGTTTGTAGAGATCATCATAACCTCCCAATTCCTGAGTACTTAATGAGACGTCCCGGGACATGGAAGAACAAGTTAGTTTACAATCCTTGCACCAGCGATGAATGATGTATTTTGATGGAATCATCGGTACAAGCTCCTGCCTCAGTACAGTGAGAGCATGTCTGCACAATATACCTTTAAATTGAAACAAGCGGCAGAAGCACCATATATCATCTTCAGCATTGTCATAAGCAACTTTGTAGTCCACCTTTGTTTGATTTACATGCTCTGATACTATGTATGTAACTACTGAATCACTCCGATCAAGTATACTATAGTTGCAGTGAAATGAACGCCCTAATTCATTCAAGAAAGTTTGAAATATCTCCATTGTGTACATCTTTGCTGCTTGCTCCTCAACAGGCAATCCAGTCATCAAGTGTGGCCTCATCTGAGACGATTGCAAATCCTCATAGGTTTCCTTTTCTAACTTAGTTCTAACAGCTGCCTCATACTGCTCAACAAACATTTTCACAGACGTACCAGACGTCAACCACCCATCAAAATAGTCGGTTGCACTGTCACTTCTGTCTGTGACGGACATTCCCGCCCAAAAAAAATCCTTCACATAAGCAGGAGCCCACTGCGCCCTGACCTCGTATAATTTGGACAGCCATTCATTTCCCTCCAACTGAAATTGATGTGCCATTTCTTGCCACTCTTTGTCAAAATCAAGAGTAGTAACTGAGTCATAGGCCAATGTGCTGAAAGTAGAAATCACTTCATCCTTCTTTTCCATTCCGGCCAACTTCTCAGGAAGCTCATTTAAAATGTGCCAAAGGCAAAAGCGGTGCCGTGAATTGGGGAAAACCTTTTTAACAGCTATTGCAACATCATGACAATAGTTGGTAATTATTGAAGGTGGTGGCGTGGCATTCATGCATCTTAACCATTTATCAAAAAGCCACACGTAAGCTCCAAGAGATCTACCAGCAAGCAAACCACACCCTAGTAACAGTGGTTGAGCGTGGTGGTTAGTGCCCACAAATGACACAAACTGTATATCATACTGATCACTGAAGTTTGTGACATTAATAGCAACCACATCACCAAAGTAATTGTAAGAACTACGTGATTTGGCATCGGCCCAGAAGACATTCCTTAGCTGTCCTTGCTCATTCATGTCCAAACTGTGAAAGAAACACGGGTTTCGGTCTTGCATGTCGTTGAAAAAACTCACTAATGCCTCTAAATCTCCTTCAGCAAGCTTCAGTTTCCTATTTCTGTCTATCTTGGTCTTGATTTCAATCTGGGCAGACGAAGGTATGCCACTATCTCCAAAACTACTAGAATGTCCAACAACTGAGCTACTCTGTGGCGCCTCAGACAAACGAGGTGGATTTAGAGAGAAAGGGATGCTCTCTAAATGCTTCTTATATTTAATCGAACCGGGATCCAGTGGATGGTTATGCTCCAACTCGAGAACAATAACTTCCCAGCGATTCTGAAAATGGGCGTCCTTGACAATGATCTTAGCCTTGCAGCCAGTCTTTGTGCCTCGCTTTCTTGCAGGCCTTGTGACACCAGATCTCAGCCTAGATTGCCCTCCTTTAGAGCATATGAAGGTAGAGCGATAGCGGAAACCATCAAAGGTGTTGTTAGATCTCCTTGTGATACCAAAACCAAAGCGGCGCCCATATGCGACATAGAACTGAAAGGCGTCTTCCTCTGAGTCGAATACCATCCCTACTTTAGGTATCCATTCTGGATCCATATCAACCGGCTTCAAGACATCGCCCTCAGCAAGGGTTTTCTCCTTGTCACCATCTTCTTGCACGTCTCCTTCATTGGATGATTCGGTGCTATAGCCTTCCTCTTCCATTGGTCCTGAATAATCTATTCGGCCTGAAAGAAGATGAGCAGTACCATAAACCGTGTATAGATACAGAAGCACGCTGAGCATTTCTACAGCAGTTTTGGTTCATAAATAATTTTACAACTTTCTTCAATAATTATTACTTCAGAGTACTACTACCGGCACTCAGTGGCGGAGCTAGGATTTGAAACGAATGTGACATGTGAACATTTGTAGTAATTACCAACATCATATATAAATAGATCAAAAATGTAGTCTTACAACATCGACAAGGTTATTTGTTAAATAAAATTGAACATGTTATGTGTCGATGTAGTGTTGTACAAATAATAATTCCCTGGCTACCTGACTTCAGTCTCTGGATAAACTGAGATCGGGGCTGCTGCACGCCTCCAGCTTCCAGACTCTAGCGAATCCCAAGGAGGGCGAAGGCTAGAGGAGCTGCCGGGCCTGGACAAATTCAGATCTGTGCCAAAAAAATCTTGTCAAATTCAATGTAAATATGTCTAAATCAGAGATCAGGTGAGCAACCATGGGGGATGGGTGGATCAGGGGATGGGGGTACCTCTATAGGGAGGAGACGGGCACAACACCTGAGCGGATTGGGCGGCTCCGGCAGTTCGGTTAGCAGGGAGGGAGGCTCCGCGTACTGCTGCGCAGTAGTACGCGCCTGCGCGGGCAGCAGCCGCCGGGCGGTGGGAGGGCAGGCAGGCAGGCAGCGGGCGTCAGGGCGGTCCGGCGGTGGCTCTGGGCGGCCGGGCGGGCTGGCTCGGCTGGCGGCGGATCAGTGTCTCAGCAGTCACCGTGGACTGGATTGGCCGGACAAGCAGACGACACCTGGGTAGGCTGTTTGCTGGGCTTCTTTTCTCCCAGGCCCATCTCCTGATAAGCTATACTATATAGACCAGCCCAAAATTTCTCAAGAAAAAAATATATATACCAGCCCAAAATCCCAGGGTGGGCCGGGGCACTCCCTGTTTGTTGGCTTGCTGAAGAAAGAAAGCAACCAACCAACAAATTCAGAGGAGGGGCTCCCAAGCAAGCAAGGAGGCCAAGAGAGCAAAGGACGGGCTTACCATCAGCTATGTGGGAGCCGGGCAAGGTAGCGCTTGCTGAGACGGTCGATGGAGATGCCAACGGCGCGTGCTTCGAGCTGGACGAGAGGCGCAGGGGCATTCCGGTTTCCGGCGGCAGCAGTGGGGATGTGCACGGGTGGTCGGCCACGCCGGTGGCTGAGCCGGCGGTGCTCCCGCGGCGCCGCTCGGCGTACACCATGCCGCAAAGCTCGCTCCTTGCGGAGGGTGTGCCTGTGCGACATAGAAAAATGTTTCTTCGGTTCCATTTTCCTTTTGCCCTTTTGCTTTTTTTCTTCGGCTTTCTCTGGTTTTCTTTGTTTTTTTCTTTCTTAATTTTATTTTTATTTTTCAACGCATGTCAAATATATTCATACACTTTTTTCTATTTTTTTATACATGAGCAACATTTTTTACACATGTCAAATATTTTCATACACATTTTTATTATTTTTTGTATACATGAGAAACTTTTTTTACACATGTCAAATATTTTCATACCATTTTTTTGTACATGAGCAACATTTTTTACACATGTTAAATATTTTCATACACATTTTTTTATTTTTTTTATACATAAGCAACATTTTTTACACATGTTTAGCATTTTGCAAATACATGATTAACATCTTTTCAAATATATGTTTTCATGTCTACCTTTTTTCATACACATTGTACATTTTTGGTATACATCAAACATATTTTTTGATATACTTTTAACATTTTTAAATATGTGATCCACATTTTTTCAAATACTTGTTTAAAAA
The DNA here is from genome assembly GCF_018294505.1 of Triticum aestivum. NCBI lineage: Eukaryota > Viridiplantae > Streptophyta > Magnoliopsida > Poales > Poaceae > Triticum > Triticum aestivum. The sequence continues at coordinate 614,210,801 of NC_057814.1, forward strand.
TAATCAAATACGCGCTAAAATTTTTCATATATGCATTGATTGTTTTTGGTATGATACGTAAGCATTATTCTAAACAATGCGAACATTTTTTTAACATTGGATAAATATTCTTTTAAATGACACAAACATTTTTTTTGAACCGTGTGAACATTTATCTTAAGTAATGTTCGTTTTTGATTGGTACAAGACATTTATTACATGGATATATTTTTTACATTGTACTCCTTCCGTAAAGAAATATAAGAGTGTTTAGAGCATTTAGTGATCTAAACGCTCTTATTTTTCTTTACGGAGGGAGTAAAAAGTACCACTTACATTTTTTTCAAAACACGTAAGAATTTTAAAAATGTCATATACATTTTTTTAATGGTAAGAGCATTTCATGTTGAGCGAACATTTTTAAATGTGTGGTACGCTTCTAGAAAAGTTAACTAATTTTTTTTCATAAATATATGTATTTAGTATTTTCAAAATATACATAAAATGTAATGTGCGGTACACGTGAACAAAATTCTGAATCCAGTTGATATATCTGTGCTGAAAGTGGTGCCTGAGCAGATCTTGGACCTTAAACTGTTGAAACGAGGTAATCGAGCCCATCTCAAGTGTCAATTCAACGGTTAGCACTTTCTGCAAAGGCAAGTACCCGGGAAGGACTATTTCGACCTACGACGGCGCTATCCATCGACGCAAGCATGGTGACATGCTTTTGCTCAAGACGGCGGAAACGTCAGCATGACGTCCCTTAGACCGGCGACAGAGGCACCTGGGATCGAAGCAGAGGAGTGGGCGGGAGGTTCAGCTCAGGCGCTGAGCGGGCGATTGAACGAATGGGCCATGGGCGGTGGGCAGTGTGGTGTGGAGGAGCAACCATTACGGCCTGTAATCGAGTGGCTGGCTTAAAAGGGTGGACAGTCGTTTCTCATCAAAAAGGAGAAAAAAAAAGGTGGACAGTGAATAATAAGCTTAGTAAAGTCTAGTTGTTTCTAAAAAAAAAAGGTGTAAAGTCTTGTTACTAAAAATGCTGAGTAAAGGTCTGATTTTGTACTCTGTGATCTCTCTGGACTCTGATCTGACCCTTCCCCAAGTTATTCTTCTTCTACCCTGCACTCTCTCCGTGTACAGTGTCGTGATCGGCTCAGGCAGGCGTGCTTGCGTTTCTGTCGTAGTAATCCACACCGCATGGAGATACATACGAGACAAATCCTACGTGTACGCAGAACCCGCCCTGCACCCTGCAGCCTTTGCCGTTGGGCTCCTTAATTACAAGCACGGACGCACCAATCCAACCACGAACGTAAGTAAAAGCTGTGTAGGATGCACGGCACGACAAAACCGGATCCACGACCACCCTCGCTGTTTGATCTAAACAGAGCTCGTCACAGTCGTCACGCGGCCGCGCATGCACGACGACGATCGACGCTGCCCGCCGCCGGACCCGGGCGTACGTGCTCTGGCGGGCGACGATAAGAAACCGACGGCTGGGTCCCGAGCTTTGTTACGCGGGTCCGATGAGGAGCTGACGGCGACGCCGTGGCGTTTGGTCGACATCTCCCTCCGATAATTAGTCGTACGTCGTTTTCCTGTTGCCATCTAAAACAGTCGGGCAGTTCGAGTACTACAGCGGAATTCGTAGGTCGCGTTGCCTAGGCCTCCACGTCACGTCACACGAGGTAGGAGTGCGTACGTGGTGGGCGGCATTTTCGTCTGCTCTACGCCGCTACCCGCTAGGAGGATCCCAGTTCGTCGCCGGATACGGATATGGTCGCCCACGCACGCAGCGGGCAGCGGCCACATGCATGCACGCACGGCCTGGCCGGAGGTCGATCGTTCGGCATAATATAATCACAAGATGTACTCTACTTAGTTTCTTCTAGGACAGCTTACCACATGATTATGCTACTTGCTGGTGCATATATAATCAAAAGGTCAATGCCCTGGTAGTACTACTCCGGCTAGGATACGATCCGTTCCGTTCCATCCCAACAACTACAAGCCAATGATTAGCGCGCTGGGGGAAAAAAGGGGAGAAAAGGAGGTCGAGGAGAACCGCGCCGCCGGCGCTTGCCGCGCACCAAGGGTGAGACGGGACGAGATGGGGGTGTAGGCGTATAGTATAGACGTCGTCGCGTGGCGTGGGTGATGGGGATATGTGATATCGGTCTAGCTAGTCAGCCAGCGAGCGAGAAGGACGACCGGCACGGACGGGAGGATGATTGATGGTGGCTACCCCGCTCGGCAAGCTAGGAAGGGAACCTGGTGGTGGTTGGCATGAATTGGTTGCCCGCCCAGGCCGCTCCGTCCGTTGGCGCCACCATCTCTTCTCCTCCCCCTTTTTCCTCGGAGAACCTTTTGAACCAGGAGCCGATCTCCGCCGTCATTTCGTTCTTCCGTGCCGTGCTTGACGCTCCTTTTTGCTCACCGGGGCCCATATCTGATCGTGAATGACGTTACAGTTCGGCGCTATAAGGGCATGTGCAATGCATAGCCTCAAGGTGATGCCTCGCATTCCATGTAGGATCGGATATGACGTAAATTAGGTTTGGATAGTGACGCGAGATCCTCTCCAGGAGGCGGGTGGTTGAAGAAAAAAAGTGTGGTCCGGTGACAAAAGCTGAAAAGGTTGGAGTGAAAAGTAGAGATGCATGTGTACTAGAGTTTTTCTTTTCTATTTCTTAATGAGGCCCACTAGTGATAGCTTGGATTGGAGAGAAAAAAGTAATGTAGATGCTTCAAATTACCTTTTGTCATAGGGCATATGTATTCATATGCCACCATTGTACATGCCCTAAAATGACTTCCCCTCTGGAATCACATTTGTCGTTGGTTTGAATGAAAGGAACATAAAGAAATATAAGATTGTACTACTTGGATACGTACATTTGAACGTGGACGGCCGTACTCCCTCGCCATGCACTCACACTACATCTATATATATGGCCATTGGAGCCACGAAAGATGGAACCTAGCCTAGCCGAACCTCCCAAGCAATCAAAGTCTTCCACTTTGCACTTTTATATACTCCCTCCATCTCTAATGACACGGTGGGATGCCACGGAACTCCTAAAAAAAGCCTAGCTAGCTAGTTGACCCCATCGCATCGCTTTGTACTACTAGTAGTAGAAGAATAGCATCTGCTCTGCTCTATCTCTACCACAGATTGGACCGCAGTAGTATTTCCTTTCGTTTTCCTACCCGTGACCTGGACAGATTGAACGGGTCTTGCCTGGAACTGGAAATGTTTCCAAATCCGCACACACACACCAGCTGCACGCGAGCGGATTCCAAGAGCATGTGATAGTGTAATTAATTAGTCGGTGAAATGGCTTTATATCAGGTGAGATCGTACGCAGATATTCCAACTTGGCATCTTCGTGGCACAGAGTATCAGACGAGTTGTAGTAGGTAAACTATTAATCATGGTCAAAACACAATAACGGTTATCTGTGTAAGAGCAACCCTAACAGACCCCGCATCCGCCTCCGACCCGCAAAATAACCGTCAAAATGCGGGTACGGGCCGGAAAGCCTGCCCGACTAGACCCCGCATCCCGCCCCGGCCCGCAAAAATTTTTAGGGGGCGCGGCAAATTTCCGGCCCCAGCCCGGGAAAACGCGGGTTTCCCTCTCGCGGCTGCGGTGCCCTGCATCACAGGGAAGCAGTTGGCGGGAGGGACATTTCAGCCCGCGCTCTTTTCCCCCTTCCTTCCGCCGTCGCCCGCACTTGCTTCCGCCCGCCCGCCGCCGGCGATTCCGGCCATATCTGCGGGCGGAATCGCTCCGCGGGGCCGCCCCACACCCTCCCGCGCCGAGCCGCTGCACCGCCCCTCCGGATCCGGCGAGAAGAGCCGCCCCCCAGTCGTCGCCGCCGCTGGGATCGACCACCGCCGAGCGCACCACCGTCGTCGCCGCCCGGGATCACTCGCCACCGGTTAGTCCCTTTTTTGTGATTTTTGCGAGCTGTGTAGTAGATTGACGCGCCGGCGTGCGTGTAGATGGAGTTGACCCCGTGCGAGAAGTTCTTGCTAACCGATTCGGACGACTCGGATGTGGAGACCATGCTTGCGACCTTTCGGCAGCAAACATTGGTCATGGCGCTTGCCGTGAAGGAGCATGAAGACGAGTACCGAAAGAGGAGGCGAGGATCTACTGTCGGGCGTCTGTGCATTCCGCGGAATCGCCATCTTGGAAACGAGATGTTGATGCAAGATTATTTTTCGGAGAATCCTACATATCCTGCACACCTCTTCCGCAGAAGGTACTGAATGCGCCGATCCCTTTTTGTGAAAATTGTTGAAGCTTGCGAGGCAAATTGCCGGTATTTCACTCAGAGAAGGATGTCGCGGGCTTAAAGGGATTTAGTGCATATCAAAAAATCTCCGCAAGTGAATGCATATGGCGTTCCGGCTGACTATGCCGATGAGTATCTTCACATTGGTGAAGATAGCACAATTGAGTCTGTGCGTAGATTTGCGAAAGTGATCGTCCGTATCTTTAGTCCCGAGTATCTTCGGGCACCAAATGAAGATGACACAAAGAAATTGATGGCAGCTAATGAGAGGAGAGGTTGGCCTGGGATGCTAGGTAGCATTGATTGTATGCATTGGAATTGGAAAAATTGCCCCAAGGCTTGGCAAGGAATGTATTGTGGCAAGTCTCGTGATGCAACAATTGTGCTAGAGGCCGTAGCATCCGAGGATTTATGGATTTGGCATTGCTTTTTTGGTATGCCCGGCACACTAAATGATATCAATGTGTTGCAACGCTCTCATTTGTTTGCTAGGCTTGCTAGTGGTGATGCTCCTGCTTGCAACTACACTATCAATGGGCATGAATACACAAAGGGGTACTATCTTGCAGATGGTATATATCCTCCTTGGTGCACATTTATCAAGAGCATCAAAGAACCCAAAACAAAAAAACAATGTGAATTTGCAAGGGTGCAAGAGGCAGCCCGAAAAGACATTGAAAGAGCATTCGGTGTTTTGCAATCTAGGTTTGCCATTGTCTGTGGTCCTGCTCGTTTTTTGGATAAGAAAACCCTTATTATTCATTCGTATTAGAGCTTTAGAGCTTTTCTTTAGACATACAAGGAGATTGAAAATGCAGACACACACTTTCAACTTCAAGAAGATCTCATTGAGTACCATTGGCAAATGGCTGGACAGTGACTAATTTTTGTATTCATTCGTATTTGTATTCATGACAAGTTTTGTATTGCATAATTTTAAGTTTGCTACGGTGATTTGAATAATTATTTGTAATACCGATGATTATTGTTTTATGTTTGATTTGAATAATTCAGTTTGTTTTCGATTGTTGAATTATGTTGGATTTGAGATTTTGCGGGCTGATGATATGCGGGGATGCAGCGGCGCAAAGAGCAGAACCCGCATAGCCGACCCGTAAAAAAGCATATTCCGCGAATATACTTTTTTACGGATCCGTTTGGGGGTCTGCATCTGTGCCAGCCCGCGCCGGCCCGCAAAAGCTGTTTTGCGCGAACTGCAAACGCGTTTTGCGGGCCGGTGTTTTGCGGGGTCTGCTAGAGTTGCTCTAACATCGTCAGCAACCACTAGTAGAAAACTGGGCTTTGGTCACAGGGCAATATTCACATTAGTCCTGGTTCAGTCACGAACCGGGACTAATGTGAGCATTGGTCCCGGTTCGTGCGGCCAGGGGCCTGCCGGGCCTCGTGGGGGCATTGGTCCCGGTTCGTCCGGCCCCTTTGGTCCCGGTTGGTGGGACAAACCGGGACCAATGGGCCTCGCTCCTGGCCCACCACCATTAGTCCCGGTTGGTGGCTTGAACCGGGACCAGAGGCTCACCCTTTAGTCCCGGTTCATACCACAAACCGGGATTAAAGGGTTGGTCCTAGTAGCGGTCAGAGTTTAGTCCCACCTCGCCAACCGAAGTGCGCTCACACCTGTTTATAAGCCCGTCCCTCTCTGCCTTGTTGAGCTCCTCTCAAAGTGAAAATAGATGCCCTTATACAGGGAATTTGACCTAAATTCAGAGTAAATTTCTTTGAATTTCATAGAAATTTATTATGAATTTAGGTTGAATTTTCTCTATAGGCACATCTATGTTCATTTTTTTATAGTAAATAAAATAAATAAACCTTAAGAAAATAAATAAAAAAAATAAACCTTAATAAAATAAAATAAAATAAACTATAGTAAATAAAATAAATAAACCTTAATAAAATAAATAAAAATAGCAGCAGTAAAATAGATAAAAATAGCAGCAGTAAAATAAATATAAATAAAATAAATAAAGTAAAATACATAAGTAATTAGAAACAAAATGGAATAAAATAAATAAGTTTTTTGTTGTAAGTAGAAACAAAACAAAACAAATAAAGCAAAAGAGAAAACAAAAAACAGGGAAAAAAATTATGCCACCTACTGGGCCACCACGGCCTGAATACGACTTGAAACCCATCCATGGGCCAGCATTCAGGCCCGCAGAAGGCCCAGTAGGCCCCACAGGCAAAGAGAACGGTTAGGCCCGAAAGCCTGCAGTTGAGAGGAGCTCGAGAGGGTGGGCGCAGCAGCGCTTATAAACCACTCTCGAGCTCTCTCAACTAGCGAGGTGGGACTAAACTTTTGACGCGGGGCAGCACAAGGCCTTTGGTCCCGGTTGGTGCCACCAACCGGGACTAAAGGGGGGCATGTGTACCGGTTCGTGGCACCAACCGGGACCAATGCCCCTTTAGTCCCGGTTGGTGCCACGAACCGGGACCAATGAGTTGCCTATATATACCCCATCGCCACAGCAGAGCACTCCACAGTGCCCTGTTTTTTCTGGCCGGCGAGGGGAGGGCATTTGGGTGCTCTAGCTCACCTCCTATGCACATGAGGTGTTCGATGAAATGTCTGAGCCACACTAGTTAATCTTTCTCCTCTCGAAACTCGAGCTCCGAGCTCCATTTTCCCCAAGATTTGTCTAGGTTTAGCGGTCCGTCACGTCCTGTCCCCGTCTTCACCGTCGTCGATCGCCCGCGCCGATCTCGTCGCCAGCACCACCGTGGTGAGCCTCTTGTTCTTATCTTATTTCTGAAAGAAAAAAAAATTCTTACTTTAGATACATACTTGTCTAATTTGTTATTTTATTATTCCTTCTTATTACATAGTGCGATGGTTTTGGTATCCGCCCCCGTCAGCCCTCGTCCTGTCTATGATTCGGATGTGGTATATATTATCTTTTTATAACTATTTGGTTCATTTATTGTTTATGACAAATATGCCGACCAACGTGACATAGATTTTATTTATCTAGGAAGTGGTTGAACCGGAAATTCCAACCGACCCTATTGTCGAGAGGTTAAATTTAGTTGAAGAAGAAAACAATTACTTGAAGGAAAAAATAAAAAAAATTGAGGAGGAGAAGATGATATTGGAGTTGCATGTTGCGGATGTCGTCGATGATCACAAAATCAAGATGGATGCAATGCGCTTGAAGATTAGAAAGATTAGAAAATATGCTATTCATACCGAGGCTTGGTATCATTATGCCGTTGGATCAATTGTTACCTTGGTTGCGATTATGATTGCATTTGTTTTCGCATTGAAATGTTTTACATAATTTCAATGTATGGTTTAATTAATTAGATGCTCTGGAGAGCTATATATATGTTGTTAGATGAGAACTATGTATGTACTTTGGTTTTAATGTGATGATGAACTTCTATTAATTTGGTCACTTAATTATCTATTCATGATGTTCTGTAATGGTTTTTGACACACTTAATTATATATAATGCACGCAGATGAACCGGCAATGGATGTACGGTGACAGACACACCTCCGAGTACATTAAGGGCGTGCATGATTTTCTCGAAGTGGCTGAGGCAAACAAGCAGAATGGTTTTATGTGTTGTCCATGCCCTACATGTGGGAATACGAAGTCTTACTCTGACCGGAAAATCCTTCACACCCACCTGCTTTACAAGGGTTTCATGCCACACTATAATGTTTGGACGAGGCACGGAGAAATAGGGGTTATGATGGAAGACGGCGAAGAAGAAGAGGACGATGACAACTATGTGCCCCCTGAATACGGTGATGCTGCAACGGGGGAAGCTGCTGAAGATCAAGAGGAACCAGACGATGTGCCCAATGATGCTGCAAGGGGGGAAGCTGCTGAAGATCAAGAGGAACCAGTGCCCGATGATGATGATCTCCGCCGGATCATTGTCGATGCAAGGACGCAATGCGAAAGTCAAAAGGAGAAGCTGAAGTTCGATCGCATGTTAGAGGATCACAAAAAAGGGTTGTACCCCAATTGCGAAGATGGCAACACAAAGCTCGGTACCGTATTGTAGTGGAAGGCAGAGAATGCTGTGCCTGACAAAGGATTTGAGAAGCTATTGAAAATATTGAAGAAGAAGCTTCCAAAGGATAACGAAATGCCCGACAGTACATACGCAGCAAAGAAGGTCGTATGCCCTCTAGGATTGGAGATGCAGAAGATACATGCATGCCCTAATGATTGCATCCTCTACCGCGGTGCGTACAAGGATCTGAACGCATGCCCGGTATGCGGTGCATTGCGGTATAAGATCAGACGAGATGACCCTAGTGATGTTGACGGCGAGCCCCCCAGGAAGAGGGTTCCTGCGAAGTGATGTGGTATGCTCCTATAATACCACGGTTGAAACGTCTGTTCAGAAACGAAGAGCATGCCAAGTTGATGCGATGGCACAGTGAGGACCGTAAGAAAGACGGGAAGTTGAGAGCACCCGCTGACGGGTCGCAGTGGAGAAAAATCGAGAGAAAGTACTGGGCTAAGTTTGCAGCTGACCCAAGGAACGTATGGTTTGGTTTAAGCGCGGATGACATTAATCCTTTCGGGGAGCAGAGCAGCAATCACATCACCTGGCCCGTGACTATATGTATGTATAACCTTCCTCCTTGGATGTGCATGAAGCGGAAGTTCATTATGATGCCAGTTCTCATCCAAGGCCCTAAGCAACCCGGCAACGACATTGATGTGTACCTAAGGCCATTAGTTGAAGAACTTTTACAGCTGTGGAATGGAAATGGTGTACGTACGTGGGATGAGCACAAACAGGAGGAATTTAACCTGCACGCGTTGCTGTTTGTAACCATCAACGATTGGCCCGCTCTCAGTAACCTTTCAGGACAGACAAACAAGGGATACCACGCATGCACGCACTGTTTAGATGACACTGAAAGTATATACCTGGACAAATGCAGGAAGAATGTGTACCTGGGCCATCGTTGATTTCTTCCGACCAACCATCAATGTCGAAAGAAAGGCAAGCATTTCAAAGGCGAGGCAGATCACCGGAAGAAGCCCGCCATGCGTACCGGTGATCACGTACTTGCTATGGTCAATGATTTACACGTAATCTTTGGAAAGGGTCCTGGCGGACTAGCTGTTCCGAATGACGCTGAAGGACACGCACCCATGTGGAAGAAGAAATCTATATTTTGGGACCTACCCTACTAGAAAGAGCTAGAGGTCCGCTCTTCAATCGATGTGATGCACGTGACGAAGAACCTTTGCGTGAACCTGCTAGGCTTCTTGGGCGTGTATGGGAAGACAAAAGATACACCTGAGGCACGGGAGGACCTGCAACGTTTGCACGAAAAAGACGGCATGCCTCCAAAGCAGTATGAAGGTCCTGCCAGCTACGCTCTTACGAAAGAAGAGAAAGAAATCTTCTTTGAATGCCTGCTCAGTATGAAGGTCCCGACTGGCTTCTCGTCGAATATAAAGGGAATAATAAATATGCAAGAGAAAAAGTTCCAGAACCTAAAGTCTCATGACTGCCACGTGATTACAACTGCTTCCGGTTGCATTGAGGGGGCTTCTACCGGAAAACGTCCGATTAGCCATTGTGAAGCTATGTGCATTCCTCAATGCAATCTCTCAGAAGGTGATCGATCCAGAAATCATACCAAGGCTAAGGAGTGATGTGGCGCAATGTCTTGTCAGTTTCGAGCTGGTGTTCCCACCATCCTTCTTCAATATCATGACGCACGTCCTAGTTCATCTAGTCGACGAGATTGTCATTCTGGGGCCCGTATTTCTACACAATATGTTCTCCTTTGAGAGGTTCATGGGAGTCCTAAAGAAATATGTCTGTAACCGCGCTAGGCCAGAAGGAAGCATCTCCATGGGCCATCAAACAGAGGATGTCATTGGGTTTTCTGTTGACTTCATTCCTGGCCTTAAGAAGATAGGTCTCCCTAAATCGCGGTATGAGGGGAGACTGACTGGAAAAGGCACGCTTGGAGGGGACTCAATAATATGCAGGGACGGATATTCTTGGTCTCAAGCACACTACACAGTTCTACAGAACTCTACCTTGGTGACCTCGTATGTCGATGAACACAAGAACAGTCTGCGCTCCAAACACCCGGAGCAGTGTGACGACTGGATTACATGTGAACACATCAGGACTTTCAGCAGTTGGTTGGAAACACGTCTCAGAGTGACACCACTGTTTGTGATGAGTTGTACTCGTTGTCCAGGGGACCATCTTCGACTGTATTGACTTACAAAGGATACGAGATAAATGGGAATACATTTTATACGATCGCCCAAGATCAAAAGAGCACCAACCAAAACAGCGGTGTCCGCTTTGATGCAGCAACCGAGAGGGGAAAGGACACATATTATGGTTACATAATGGACATATGGGAACTTGACTACGGACATGATTTTAAGGTCCCTTTGTTTAAGTGCAAATGGGTCAATCTGTCAGGAGGCGGGGTACAGGTAGACCCACAGTACGGAATGACAACAGTGGATCTGAACAATCTTGGGTACACTGACGAACCGTTCGTCCTAGCCAATGATGTGGCACAGGTTATCTATGTGAAGGACATGTCTACCAGACCGAGAAAAAAAAAAGATAAGGAAGCGAATACATCATACGATGAGCCAAAGCGCCACATAGTTCTTTCAGGAAAAAGGGACATTGTGGGAGTGTAGGGCAAGACAGACATGTCTGAAGATTATGAAAAGTTTCATGAAATTCCTCCCTTCAAAGTCAAGGCTGACCCAAGCATCCTGATAAACGATGAAGATTATCCATGGTTACGGCACAATAAGCAAATGACACAAGCGAAGAAAAAGTGAAGACTTTCTCCCGCAACTATTATGATGATACCATTGTCCGTTTTGTACACGAAGTGCATCTAGTTTTTGCCGTAACCCTCTCAACTTTCTTGCACATGCTATGTGGATGAAATGATGATACCATGCCAACTTTCAACCTTTTCAGAGTTCATTTGAAATGCTTTTCAATTTTAGGGTCTTATAGCTCAAAATAATTAGTAAATGCATGAAAAATAACAAATGAAGTCAGAAAGGGTTGAAATTGATGATGTGGCTTTGAATGGTGCATTTTGAACACACAAAAAGTCAGGAGTTCAAATAAGTTTTAAAAAATGAAATCCCTTTATAACAGACGAGTTTCCTTATGAAATCCTGATACTTCGAAAGAGATTGTCCGTTTTGTACATGAAGTGCATCCAGTTTTTGCCGTAACCCTCTCAACTTTCTTGCACATGCTATGTGGATGAAATGATGATACCATGCCAACTTTCAACCTTTTCAGAGTTCATTTGAAATGCTTTTCAATTTTAGGGTCTCATAGCTCAAAATAATCAGTAAATGCATGAATAATGGTGCATGGAAAATAACAAATAAAATAAATAAGTAATTAGAAACAAAATAATATAAACTTTAGTAAAATATATAAGTAGAAACAAAATAAAATAAACTTTAATAACATAAATAAAATTTATGAAACTAAAATTATCAAAGTATTTTCTGTTCAAAACATTATAAGCAACCTCTAGTATTATTGAAACTAAAATTATATAAAATTGATGCAACTAAAATCATCGAAGTATTTTCTGTTCAAAATCATTGAAAGCAATAATTTTCATAAAGAACTTTTTTGTTAGAAACTTTAATAGCAAAAAGAATTATCATAAAGTAAAATAAATAAGTAATTAGAAACAAAATAAAATAAAATAAATAAGTTTTTGTTGTAAGTAGAAACAAAACAAAATAAATAAAGCAAAAAAGAAAACAAAAAAACAGGCAAAAAATAAAAATTATGCCACCTACTGGGCCACCACGGCCTGAATACGACTAGAAACCCATCCATGGGCCAGGATTCAGGCCCGCAGAAGGCCCAGTAGGCCCACAGGCATGTACAGAGAGGTTAGGCCCGTAAGCCTGCTTTAGAGAGGAGCTCGACAGCTCAGGTGCACCGCACCTTATAAACAGGTGCGGCTCTCTCTCAGCTAGCGAGGTGGGACTAAACTCCCACCACCACGCCGCTGTGCAAGGCCATTGGTCCCGGTTGGTGGCACGAACC